>NC_067244.2:134792353-135095383 GCF_019359855.2 Lolium perenne
TTTGTGAGAGGGACAACCGAAGGATCCAGAAGGACCCACAGACTTCCAATACGCATCCTGATGCGTCTTCTCTTGACAAAGAAAATGGCTGGGAGTTTGCGTACCTATTGCACGTGACTTGTGCTCACTGAAGTGTGGGACCTCACGCATGGGCACCACACGTAAGTGACAGACCTGCTGGTGTAAAAGCTCGGTTGATTATTATAGTGCATTAGAACAAAGTTTCCTATGGATTCAAGGGTAGGAAATCCAAGTTAACTCATTTACATGACATTATTTTTTCCATGAAGCAAAGTTAACGCACCTATCAATTGGTACATTTTGGAGTGACTAAGAAGGATCCAGGCTTACTTATTTGTTTTCACGTGTAAAACTTGTCTAAATCTTGGTCAAACAAAATTGGCAGAAAATTCAAAAAAAAAAACAGAAAAATGAAAAACCAAAGCACATAGTCTTCTTATGTCATATAGTAAGCATTAAAGTTGATAAACAAGGTCTAGACATATTCAAACCATACAAATCATGTATCTACCCGCTAACCCCTAAACTATGTCTTAAGAAGTCAAGCATGAAGAGAAGTGGTTTTGGGTTTCAAACATGGAAATTTCAAAAACCTCCCAAAACTTCATTTTAGGGTGACTAAGAAGGATACAGGCTTCCCTTTTCATTTTCATGTTCTATACTTGTTTAAATCTTGGTCAAACCTAGGATTTGACCAAGATTCAAATGGGCACAAAAAATAAAAAAATAAAAGCACATAGTGTTCTTATGTCATATCGTAAGCATTCAAGTTGATAAACAAGGTCTAGATATATCCAAACCAGACAAATCATGTATCTACCCCCTATCGACCCTAAACTTCGTCTTATGAAGTCAAGCATGAAGAGAAGTGGTTTTGGGTTTCAAACATGGAAATTTCAAAAACCTCCCAAAATTCAGCTTCATTTTAGAGCGACTAAGAAGGATCGATGCTTACCTTTTCATTTCCATGTTTTAAACTTATTTAAATCTTGTTCAAACCTAGGATTTGACCAAGATTCAAATGGGCATAAAAATTCAGACAAAAAATCTAAAGAATGAAAAACCAAAGCACATATATAGCCTTCTTAATTATGTCATATAGTAAACACTCAAGTTGATAAACAAGGTCTAGACATATTCAAACCAGAAAAATCATGTGTATATCTACCCCTAACCCTAAACTCTGTCTTATGAAGTCAATCTAGGATTTAACCAAGATTCAAATGGGCATAAAATAAAAAAACAGAAAAATGAAAAACCAAAGCGCACATAGTCTTCTTATATGTCATATAGTAAGCATTAAAGTTGATAAACAAGGTCTAGACATATTCAAACTAGCTAGACAAATCATGTATCTACCCCCTAACCCCTAAACTCTGTCTTATGACGAAGTCAAGCATGAAGATAAGTGGTTTTGGGTTTCAAACATGGAAATTTCAAAAACCTCCCAAAAACTTCATTTTAGGGTGACTAATTAAGAAGGATACAGGCTTCCCTTTTCATTTTCATGTTCTATACTTGTTTAAATCTTGGTCAAACCTAGGATTTGACCAAGATTCAAATGTGCATCAAAATTCCAAAAAAATCAGAAAAATGAAAAACCAAAGCACATAGTTTTCTTATGTCACATACATATATATAGTAAGCATTCAAAAGTTGATAAACAAGGTCTAGCTAGACATATTCAAATAAGAAAAATCATGTATCTACCCCTCTAAAACCATAAACTCTGTCTTATGAAGTCAAGCATGAAGAGAAGTGGTTTTTGGTTTCAAATATGGAAATTTCAAAAACCTCCCAAAATTAAAGCTTCATTTTAGAGTGACTAGTTAAGAAGGATCCAGGCTTACCTTTTCATTTTCATGTTTTAAACTTGTTTAAATCTTGGTCAAACCTAGGATTTGACCAATATTCAAATGGGCATAAAATAAAAAATAAATAAAATAAAAAACCAAAGCACATAGTCTTCTTATGTCATATAGTAAGCATTCAAGTTCATAAACAAGGTCTAGACATATTCAAACCAGACAAATCATGTACCCCCTAACCCTAAACTTTGTCTTAATTATATATGAAGTCAAGCATGAAGCAGAGAAGTGTGGTTTTGGGTTTCAAACATGGAAATTTCAAAAACCTCCCAAAAAGCTTCATTTTAATTAGACTGGCTGGTTAATTAAGAAGGATCCATGATTAATTACCTTTTCATTGTCATGTTTTAAACTTGTTTAAATCTTGGTCGAACCTAGGATTTGACCAAGATTCAAATGGGCATAAAATTTCAGAAAAAATCGAAAGAATGAAAAACCAAAGCACATAGCCTTCTTATGTCATATAGTAAGCATTCAAATTGATAAACATGGTCTAGACATATTCAAACCAGAAAAATCATGTATCTACCCCTAACCCTAAACTTTGTCTTATGAAGTCAAGCATGAATGAAGTACGGTGGTTTTGGGTTTCAAACATGGTAAATTCAAGAACCTCCCAAAAGCTTCATTTTAGAGTTACTAAGAGAAAGATCCAGACTTAATTACCTTATCATATTCACATGTTAAACTTGTTTAAATCTTGCTCAACAAACCTAGGATTTTACCAAGATTCTCAAATGGGCATAAAAATCAAAAAATGAAATACCAATGCACATAGTCCTCTTATGTCATATAGTAAGCATTCAAGTTGATAAACAAGGTCTAGACATATTCAAACAAGACAAATCATGTATCTACCCCCTATCGACCCTAAACTTCGTCTTATGAAGTCAAGCATGAAGAGAAGTGGTTTTGGGTTTCAAACATGGAAATTTCAAAAACCTCCCAAAATTCAGCTTCATTTTAGAGCGACTAAGAAGGATCGATGCTTACCTTTTCATTTCCATGTTTTAAACTTATTTAAATCTTGGTCAAACCTAGGATTTGACCAAGATTCAAATGGGCATAAAAATTCAGACAAAAAATCTAAAGAATGAAAAACCAAAGCACATAGCCTTCTTAATTATGTCATATAGTAAACACTCAAGTTGATAAACAAGGTCTAGACATATTCAAACCAGAAAAATCATGTGTATATCTACCCCTAACCCTAAACTCTGTCTTATGAAGTCAATCATGAAGAGAATTGGTTTTGGGTTTCAAACATGGAAATTTCAAGTACGTCCCAAAAGCTTCATATATTTTAGAGTGACTAATTAAGAAGGATCTTGGCTTACGTTTTCATTTTCATGCTTGAAACTTGTTTAAATCTTGGTTGAACCTAGGATTTGACCAGAATCAAATGTGCATAAAATTCTTAAAAAAAATAGAAAAATGAAAAACAAAAGCACATGGTCTTCTTATGTCATATAGTAAGCATTCAAGTTGATAAACAAGGTTTAGACATATTCAAACCAGACAAATCATGTATCTACCCCCTAACCCTAAACTCGGTCTTATGAAGTCTAGCATGAGGAGAAGTCATTTTGGATTTCAAACGTTTAAGCCAAAAGCCCCATTTCAAATATTTCAAACTTATTCAAATTTGGTTCAAATTTGAAAGACACACAAGTTATAGCACAAATAGTGCATACATTCTCACACATACTGCACTAGATGCTAACCCGGCCTATAGTTTGAGGCCATTGGATGAGGTCGAAAAAAATCTTGGATTAGAAATGGGGTTGTTCGAACCCCGTAGTTGGATTTTTTGAACCTTGATCTGTAGTACTGGGCAAAACCCTAGTTTAACCTATTTAATTATAGATTCGTAGGTCGATTTTTCTACCTTTTTATTATTACTATGCAGCACATGTGTGTTTGCCCGTCGAGTGAAACTCGGAGGAAGAGGGATCACTCGGAAGGAGAGAAGAAGGGAGAGAATTATGGTGTCTCCCCTTTTTCCGGTGATGATGTTGACTTTTGTGCAAGGTTTGTCAGTGAGCAGGAGGTGCGAGCGAGCGAGCGAGTCGAGCGAGGCCGAGAATGAGAGAGATTTTTTTTGTGAGAGGGACAACCGAAGGATCCAGAAGGACCCACAGACTTCCAATACGCATCCTGATGCGTCTTCTCTTGACAAAGAAAATGGCTGGGAGTTTGCGTACCTATTGCACGTGACTTGTGCTCACTGAAGTGTGGGACCTCACGCATGGGCACCACACGTAAGTGACAGACCTGCTGGTGTAAAAGCTCGGTTGATTATTATAGTGCATTAGAACAAAGTTTCCTATGGATTCAAGGGTAGGAAATCCAAGTTAACTCATTTACATGACATTATTTTTTCCATGAAGCAAAGTTAACGCACCTATCAATTGGTACATTTTGGAGTGACTAAGAAGGATCCAGGCTTACTTATTCGTTTTCACGTGTAAAACTTGTCTAAATCTTGGTCAAACAAAATTGGCAGAAAATTCAAAAAAAACAGAAAAATGAAAAACCAAAGCACATAGTCTTCTTATGTCATATAGTAAGCATTAAAGTTGATAAACAAGGTCTAGACATATTCAAACCATACAAATCATGTATCTACCCGCTAACCCCTAAACTATGTCTTAAGAAGTCAAGCATGAAGAGAAGTGGTTTTGGGTTTCAAACATGGAAATTTCAAAAACCTCCCAAAAACTTCATTTTAGGGTGACTAAGAAGGATACAGGCTTCCCTTTTCATTTTCATGTTCTATACTTGTTTAAATCTTGGTCAAACCTAGGATTTGACCAAGATTCAAATGTGCATCAAAATTCCAAAAAAATCAGAAAAATGAAAAACCAAAGCACATAGTTTTCTTATGTCACATACATATATATAGTAAGCATTCAAAAGTTGATAAACAAGGTCTAGCTAGACATATTCAAATAAGACAAATCATGTATCTACCCCTCTAAAACCATAAACTCTGTCTTATGAAGTCAAGCATGAAGAGAAGTGGTTTTTGGTTTCAAACATGGAAATTTCAAAAACCTCCCAAAATTAAAGCTTCATTTTAGAGTGACTAGTTAAGAAGGATCCAGGCTTACCTTTTCATTTTCATGTTTTAAACTTGTTTAAATCTTGGTCAAACCTAGGATTTGACCAATATTCAAATGGGCATAAAATAAAAAAATAAATAAAATAAAAAACCAAAGCACATAGTCTTCTTATGTCATATAGTAAGCATTCAAGTTCATAAACAAGGTCTAGACATATTCAAACCAGACAAATCATGTACCCCCTAACCCTAAACTTTGTCTTAATTATATATGAAGTCAAGCATGAAGCAGAGAAGTGTGGTTTTGGGTTTCAAACATGGAAATTTCAAAAACCTCCCAAAAAGCTTCATTTTAATTAGACTGGCTGCTTAATTAAGAAGGATCCATGATTAATTACCTTTTCATTGTCATGTTTTAAACTTGTTTAAATCTTGGTCGAACCTAGGATTTGACCAAGATTCAAATGGGAATAAAAATTCAGAAAAAATCGAAAGAATGAAAAACCAAAGCACATAGCCTTGTTATGTCATATAGTAAGCATTCAAATTGATAAACATGGTCTAGACATATTCAAACCAGAAAAATCATGTATCTACCCCTAACCCTAAACTCTGTCTTATGAAGTCAAGCATGAACAATTGTACGGTGGTTTTGGGTTTCAAACATGGTAAATTCAAGAACCTCCCAAAAGCTTCATTTTAGAGTTACTAAGAGAAAGATCCAGACTTAATTACCTTATCATATTCACATGTTAAACTTGTTTAAATCTTGCTCAACAAACCTAGGATTTTACCAAGATTCTCAAATGGGCATAAAAATCAAAAAATGAAATACCAATGCACATAGTCCTCTTATGTCATATAGTAAGCATTCAAGTTGATAAACAAGGTCTAGACATATTCAAACAAGACAAATCATGTATCTACCCCCTATCGACCCTAAACTTCGTCTTATGAAGTCAAGCATGAAGAGAAGTGGTTTTGGGTTTCAAACATGGAAATTTCAAAAACCTCCCAAAATTCAGCTTCATTTTAGAGCGACTAAGAAGGATCGATGCTTACCTTTTCATTTCCATGTTTTAAACTTATTTAAATCTTGGTCAAACCTAGGATTTGACCAAGATTCAAATGGGCATAAAAATTCAGACAAAAAATCTAAAGAATGAAAAACCAAAGCACATAGCCTTCTTAATTATGTCATATAGTAAACACTCAAGTTGATAAACAAGGTCTAGACATATTCAAACCAGAAAAATCATGTGTATATCTACCCCTAACCCTAAACTCTGTCTTATGAAGTCAATCATGAAGAGAATTGGTTTTGGGTTTCAAACATGGAAATTTCAAGTACGTCCCAAAAGCTTCATATATTTTAGAGTGACTAATTAAGAAGGATCTTGGCTTACGTTTTCATTTTCATGCTTGAAACTTGTTTAAATATTGGTTGAACCTAGGATTTGACCAGAATCAAATGTGCATAAAATTCTTAAAAAAAATAGAAAAATGAAAAACAAAAGCACATGGTCTTCTTATGTCATATAGTAAGCATTCAAGTTGATAAACAAGGTTTAGACATATTCAAACCAGACAAATCATGTATCTACCCCTAACCCTAAACTCGGTCTTATGAAGTCTAGCATGAGGAAAAGTCGTTTTGGGTTCCAAACGTTTAAGCCAAAAGCCCCATTTCAAATATTTCAAACTTATTCAAATTTGGTTCAAATTTGAAAGACACACAAGTTATAGCACACATAGTGCATACATTCTCACACATACTGCACTAGATGCTAACCCGGCCTATAGTTTGAGGCCATTGGATGAGGTCGAAAAAAATCTTGGATTAGAAATGGGGTTGTTCGAACCCCGTAGTTGGATTTTTTGAACCTTGATCTGTAGTACTGGGCAAAACCCTAGTTTAACCTATTTAATTATAGATTCGTAGGTTGATTTTTCTACCTTTTTATTATTACTATGCAGCACATGTGTGTTTGCCCGTCGAGTGAAACTCGGAGGAAGAGGGATCACCCGGAAGGAGAGAAGAAGGGAGAGAATTATGGTGTCTCCCCTTTTTCGGGTGATGATGTTGACTTTTGTGCAGGGTTTGTCAGTGAGCAGGAGGTGCGAGCGAGCGAGCGAGTCGAGCGAGGCCTAGAATGAGAGAGATTTGTTTTTTTTTGTGAGAGGGACAACCGAAGGATCCAGAAGGACCCACAGACTTCCAATACGCATCCTGATGCGTCTTCTCTTGACAAAGAAAATGGCTGGGAGTTTGCGTACCTATTGCACGTGACTTGTGCTCACTGAAGTGTGGGACCTCACGCATGGGCACCACACGTAAGTGACAGACCTGCTGGTGTAAAAGCTCGGTTGATTATTATAGTGCATTAGAACAAAGTTTCCTATGGATTCAAGGGTAGGAAATCCAAGTTAACTCATTTACATGACATTATTTTTTCCATGAAGCAAAGTTAATGCACCTATCAATTGGTACATTTTGGAGTGACTAAGAAGGATCCAGCTTACTTATTCGTTTTCATGTGTAAAACTTGTCTAAATCTTGGTCAAACAAAATTGGCAGAAAATTCAAAAAAAAAAAACAGAAAAATGAAAAACCAAAGCACATAGTCTTCTTATGTCATATAGTAAGCATTAAAGTTGATAAACAAGGTCTAGACATATTCAAACCATACAAATCATGTATCTACCCGCTAACCCCTAAACTATGTCTTAAGAAGTCAAGCATGAAGAGAAGTGGTTTTGGGTTTAAAACATGGAAATTTCAAAAACCTCCCAAAAACTTCATTTTAGGGTGACTAAGAAGGATACAGGCTTCCCTTTTCATTTTCATGTTCTATACTTGTTTAAATCTTGGTCAAACCTAGCATTTGACCAAGATTCAAATGTGCATCAAAATTCCAAAAAAAATCAGAAAAATGAAAAACCAAAGCACATAGTTTTCTTATGTCACATACATATATATAGTAAGCATTCAAAAGGATATAAACAAGGTCTAGCTAGACATATTCAAATAAGACAAATCATGTATCTACCCCTCTAAAACCATAAACTCTGTCTTATGAAGTCAAGCATGAAGAGAAGTGGTTTTTGTTTTCAAACATGGAAATTTCAAAAACCTCCCAAAATTAAAGCTTCATTTTAGAGTGACTAGTTAAGAAGGATCCAGGCTTACCTTTTCATTTTCATGTTTTAAACTTGTTTAAATCTTGGTCAAACCTAGGATTTGACCAATATTCAAATGGGCATAAAATAAAAAAATAAAAAAAATAAAAAACCAAAGCACATAGTCTTCTTATGTCATATAGTAAGCATTCAAAAGTTCATAAACAAGGTCTAGACATATTCAAACCAGACAAATCATGTACCCCCTAACCCTAAACTTTGTCTTAATTATATATGAAGTCAAGCATGAAGCAGAGAAGTGTGGTTTTGGGTTTCAAACATGGAAATTTCAAAAACCTCCCAAAAAGCTTCATTTTAATTAGACTGGCTGGTTAATTAAGATGGATCCATGATTAATTACCTTTTCATTGTCATGTTTTAAACTTGTTTAAATCTTGGTCGAACCTAGGATTTAACCAAGATTCAAATGGGCATAAAAATTCAGAAAAAAATCGAAAGAATGAAAAACCAAAGCACATAGCCTTCTTATGTCATATAGTAAGAATTCAAATTGATAAACATGGTCTAGACATATTCAAACTAGAAAAATCATGTATCTACCCCTAACCCTAAACTCTGTCTTATGAAGTCAAGCATGAAAAGAAGTACGGTGGTTTTGGGTTTCAAACATGGTAAATTCAAGAACCTCCCAAAAGCTTCATTTTAGAGTTACTAAGAGAAAGATCCAGACTTAATTACCTTATCATTTTCACATGTTAAACTTGTTTAAATCTTGCTCAACAAACCTAGGATTTTACCAAGATTCTCAGATGGGCATAAAAATCAAAAAATGAAATACCAATGCACATAGTCCTCTTATGTCATATTGTAAGCATTCAAGTTGATAAACAAGGTCTAGACATATTCAAACAAGACAAATCATGTATCTACCCCCTATCGACCCTAAACTTCGTCTTATGAAGTCAAGCATAAAGAGAACTGGTTTTGGGTTTCAAACATGGAAATTTCAAAAACCTCCCAAAATTCAGCTTCATTTTAGAGCGACTAAGAAGGATCGATGCTTACCTTTTCATTTCCATGTTTTAAACTTGTTTAAATCTTGGTCAAATCTAGGATTTGACCAAGATTCAAATGGGCATAAAATAAAAAAACCGAAAAATGAAAAACCAAAGCGCACATAGTCTTCTTATATGTCATATAGTAAGCATCAAAGTTGATAAACAAGGTCTAGACATATTCAAACTAGCTAGACAAATCATGTATCTACCCCCTAACCCCTAAACTCTGTCTTATGACGAAGTCAAGCATGAAGATAAGTGGTTTTAGGTTTCAAACATGGAAATTTCAAAAACCTCCCAAAAACTTCATTTTAGGGTGACTAATTAAGAAGGATACATGCTTCCCTTTTCATTTTCATGTTCTATATATACTTGTTTAAATCTTGGTCAAACCTAGGATTTGACCAAGATTCAAATGTGCATCAAAATTCCAAAAAATATCAGAAAAATGAAAAACCAAAGCACATAGTTTTCTTATGTCATATAGTAGCATTAAAGTTGATAAACAAGGTCTAGACATATTCAAACAAGAAAAATCATGTATCTACTCCCTAACCCTAAACTTTGTCTTATGTAGTCAAGCATGAAGAGAAGTGGTTTTGGGTTTCAAATATGGAAATTTCAACAACCTACCAAAAGCTTCATTTTAGAGTGACTAAGAAGGATCAATGCTTACCTTTTCATTTTCATATTTTAAACTTGTTTAAATCATTGTCAAACCAGGATTTGACCAAGATTTAAATGGGCATAAAATTAAAAAAATCAGAAAAATGAAAAACAAAAGCACATAGTCTTCTTATGTCACATATATATATAGTAAGCATTCAAAAGTTGACAAACAAGGTCTATACATATTCAAATAAGACAAATCATGTATCTACCCCTAACCCTAAACTCTGTCTTATGAAGTCAAGCATGAAGAGAAGTGGTTTTTGGTTTCAAACATGGAAATTTCAAAAACCTTCCAAAAGCTTCATTTTAGAGTGACTAAGAAGGATCCAGGCTTACCTTTTCATTTTCATGTTTTAAACTTGTTTAAATCTTGGTCAAACCTAGGATTTGACCAATATTAAAATGGTTATAAAATAAAAAAATAAAAAAAACCAAAGCACATAGTCTTCTTATGTCATATAGTAAGCATTCAAGTTCATAAACAAGGTCTAGACATATTCAAACCAGACAAATCATGTATCTACCCCCTATCGACCCTAAACTTCGTCTTATGAAGTCAAGCATGAAGAGAAGTGGTTTTGGGTTTCAAACATGGAAATTTCAAAAACCTACCAAAAGCTTCATTTTAGAGCGAGTAAGAAGGATCGATGCTTATCTTTTCATATTCATGTTTTAAACTTATTTAAATCTTGGTCAAACCTAGGATTTGACCAAGATTCAAATGGGCATAAAAATTCAGACAAAAATCTAAAGAATGAAAAACCAAAGCACGTACATAGCCTTCTTAATTATGTCATATAGTAAACATTCAAGTTGATAAACAAGGTCTAGACATATTCAAACCAGAAAAATCGTGTATCTACCCCTAACCCTAATTAAACTCTGTCTTATGAAGTCAAGCATGAAGAAAAGTGGTTTTGAGTTTCAAGCATGCATGGAAATTTCGAGAACCTCCCAAAAGCTTCATTTTAGAGTGACTACGAAGGATCCATGCTTACACCTTTTCATTTTCAAGTTTTAAACTTGTTTAAAACCTGGTCAAACCTGGGATTTGACCAAGATTCAAATGGGCATAAAATTCAAAAAAATTAGATAAATGAAAAACCATAGCACATAGTCTTCTAATGTCATATAGTAAGCATTCAAGTGGATAAACAAGCTCTAGACATACTGAAACCAGACAAATCATGTATCTACCCCTATCCCTAAACTATGTCTTATGAAGTCTAGCATGAAAAGAAGTGGTTTTGGGTTTCAAACATGGAAATTTCAAAAACCTCCCAAAAGCTTCATTTTGGATTGACTAAGGAGGATCCGGGCTTACTTTTTCATTTTCATGTTTTAAACTTGTCTAAACCTAGGTCAAACCTAGGATTTGACCAAGATTCAAATGGACATAAAAAATCAACAGTTTACAACAGCACACAAAATAAACATGAAATTACATCTAAATCCCTAACTTTTACATGGAGGACCCCAGGCTGAAAGCAAGAAATGCGATCGGGTCTTGAATCTTGATGCGTCTTCTCTTGACAAAGAAGATCGCTGGAAGTTTGCGTACGTACAGCACGTCACTTGTGCTCACTGAAGTGTGGGACATGACGCATGCATGGGCAACACACGTAAGTGACATGGATTCAAGGGTAGGGAAGCCAAGAGAAAAAAACGAGAATTTGGACAAAAATAACCCAATCCTGCTAGTATGTCGAAAGTTTGTTTTTCCCAATCTTTTCGACTTTGGGTTATTTCTGTCTATTTTGCCGAAAAAACGAGGACAGAGACTGGAAACGGTGATGCATCTAGCTTCAGAGTACGTCAGATTAAGACTTCATGAGCAACACTAGTCCGACGTAAGTACAGTGTATGCTGACAAGACAGTGGACTAGACATTGCTACCCACGTCCCTCTGCGCCCCTTCAAAGAAATCATACTCCGTACTAGAATCTCGAAACGTAGGAATTAGTCTGACACGATTTCTGATTGTTTAATTCATAGGATTGCAATTTTCAGAATTCATTGACAATACATTTTTATACAAAAACAAAAAATCCTTCATTGTGTAACCGTATGTTACTACTAGTATTTCTTTTGGTTTTCACACGCAATCAAATGTTATTGGATCCAAATACCGTTGTTTCTCAATCCTATATATTTGGAGATGATCATCACTCTCTAATCATACAATTTTCATATTCCCGCACTTTGAAAATCTTGCGAATTATCAAAGCAGCCAAAATGTATGGTGTGTATTGTATATGTTTATGCCATGCTTAGTTTCATCGAATATTGTTTGGTTGCATCGCGGGGAAACCGCGTGAATTTAGATTAATTGTTGCATGTTTGTTTGTGGTGTGACCAACTCGCTTTTGCAACGAAACAACCCCCCACCATGTACGCATTGTTTGGGTCGCATGCATGATGTGTACAAAATGTTAAAATAGAAATAATGTAGGAATTGAATATGATTGCATGTTGAATTAATCCTATATGAGAGAAATCACACAAATTTGAATTGCATGTTCTTTGGTTGTAGTGCTACACAAAAACACGTGAATTAGTATGAATTATCATGTATTCAAGAATCAAAGGAGCCACTGAGATTTGAATCCCACAAAATTTCTATGAATTTTCTTCGAACCAAACAAGCCCAACAAGATTCCAAAGGAATATAATACAACGAACAAACAACTTCTATTGTTGGAATATTTCCTTAGGACATCAATCCAATAGAAACTATATGATCCAGCCAGCGACAATCTGGTCGGTGTAGGCTCGAGGAGGCCAATTGTATATATATGTTTGGACCCGGTTGGTTGAGTGATCATGCTCGTGACATCCAGCCTGAAAGGTAAAATTCGGGCAAGGCCAGCGTGACGCCACAATACTTTTGAAATATTCAAAAGCGCGTAATATTTGTGAAATTTTAATAATAGCTACTACTTATGTGAATTTTTTTCGTTCATACGCTTATTGGGGGTAGGCTAACCCTAATGGCCTCCTCAAGATCCCTACCTCTACCAAGGTTTCCCGAGTTCATCCACCTCGACGGGTTCCTTGCCACTTTCGACCATGTTGTGGGCATCATTTCGGGTTCCCGTACCACGGCCCGTCCTTTTCAGAGTCCCGAACCCCATGCCATAATATTTGTTTGAAAAAATTCAAGACCGCACAATATTTGTTGAAATAAATGAATAAGCATTTTTAAATAGCTAAATAAAAGAAGTATGAATTTTGAAAAATTTATTTTTTCTAAAACATTAATTGGAGCATTGACATGTTGAACCCACTTGTCGATTTTGCTATCAACATGACTAACTAGCTGATTAGATAACCAAGTGGTGAAATTTGCAACATATTAGACCACCACATGGTGGAAACTGCAAAAAAATGTCCAAGTGGTGGTTTGTGCAACATATAGAGCGATACAAGATATGGTAGTACAAGATGAATGCACCTTGCCGTGGGCCCGTGGTAATATATCATGATGATGGCAAAGGATCTTTTCTCTGCTGAAACTGTCCAGAGCTGATTTGATGAGACAAAATACAGCTCCACGGCGTGCAAGGACAGTATACAGTACATTAGCTTCTTCTCGGGTCACACGCCTTCACGACAGGTGCAGTAGTGCAGCAGAGACCAGAGAGAGAAGGCACGCCCGTAGTACTCGTATTATTGATTTCAATTCAAATTGTTTTTTTTGCCTGCTTCTCCGTCTTCTTCATCTCCATCTTCTCTGGCGACCCCGCCTACACCAGCAGCCCCTGCACCACCGCCGCCATGCCTTTTTCGGATCATCTCGAGCCACCTGTTTGATGGTACTAGTAGGAGTTGTGGACTTTTATCCATATCGCTCTACCAGCTGCCGCTCGCACTGTCCTCCAATACCTCATACCCAAACGCCAGCGTCCCACTCCCACACCCCCACACCCACTTGACCGCATCCTTCCAATGGCGAGATCGATCAATGAGAGTGGCAGTTCTTGGGTGTTTCCTGATGGCCCCTTGAAGAAATCGCATCCCGATGCGATGTCATCACCGCCGCGAGCCTCATCGGTTCATGCAAGTTTTATCATGATTCAGCAACACACAGTGTAGCTCTGCCGGCTTCTCAGGCGTTTGGCATGGCCTGTGGTGTGCATCCTCACACAACTGAGGTACCGCCCGCGCACAATCCCTTCTCCCGCGTCCACAAGTTCAAGCAGCAGGGTGCGCAGAAGGACAAGCAGCATGATGCAAAAGATCGCAAGGGTACCTTGTGCCAACTGACGCCGCTGGACAGGATCTCTTCCGATGCCGTGATTCCAGATGGTGGTACGGGCATGTGGGCAGGCGCGAATGGAGATTGGATCGCCCTTCTTGGCTTCCCCTGGAATTGGGAGCTTGTCAATGTGTACACTGGTCGCCGGATTCCTCTACCACCAATAAGTGAGTTTAAATCCACCCCGGATAAACTTGTGTTCGAGTCTAATGATCAACATCTTATAATGCTGAAGATAGCTATTTGCCGAGTTCCAACAGCTGCTTCAAATTATACTAGTTTCTCTGTTCTTGCCATCTTCAACGCGGTAATTGCAGTCCTTCACTGTGCTTCTAGCAGATGGACAGTTCTTGACAACCAGTTCTTAGCGTACGGCTACTCCGATGCAATCATCCACAAGGGTATTGTATTTGTCAGTAACTCATTGTGCGAAGTTTATGCATGGAATCAACTTTCTTGGGGTAATTTTTCTCATCTCATATGATGTGTTTTCGCTATTACCTGCTAGTTTCAGATTTAGCTTTAGCCTTTTTCTTTTTGTTGTGCAGTTTTCGTGTCATGCCTGTACCTTTCCCCCTCTATATTCAATCAAAATCAGCAGCGATATGCCTTTGAGTCAAAATAAAGTACTCCCTCCGATCCAAATCAAATTGACTCAGCTTTGTCTAGCCAGTGCATCTAGCTAGACAAACTTGAGTCAATTAATTTGTGCATATCTAGCTAGACACATCCAGTTGAGTCAATTAATTTGGATCGGAGGCAGTATTTTAGCTACATCATTATTCATGTATGTAATGAACTAATCAAGTTTTGTTGAACTGACTTCAAGCTGTGCTTTCCTTTGCAAGGTCCTTTGTTGATCAGCACGGCACCTATTCCGCCAGAACTTGATGAACAAGGTCGGTACAATCTTGGCTCCTGGTGGTTAGCACGATCTCCTGATGGTTCTAGACTTTTTCTGGTCCATACCTGGGGCGTTACTGACGGGCGGGATTATACTGGACTGGTTCGGATTTTACCTGCTGCTGCTACCTCTGAGGGTCGTCATGGTCGCACTATTCGCGGGTATGGTAAGGGTTTACTTGGCTGCGAGGTGTACAGCATGGACACCAGTCAGTTGATGCCACCGAGGCCATGGAGGAGGATTATTTCCCTTGGATCATATTCTCTCTTCCTTGGAGTGAACTATCCGATTATCATTCCAGTAGAAGACGGGGCAGAACATGACCGTCCAAATATGGCGAGAAGCAACTCTGTTTACACATCGCACCATGCAGTAGGCCTTGCATATCCTCCTTCTCCAGAAATTTGCCGCTTCGCTTTGAATTAGAAGACTGCATCGTTGGTTTCCAAACCAACATTAGATGGACATGGCTGCAGGTTCCGTTGTGGCTCATCCTAAGCTTCGCCAACGCCCGGCAATGGAACCTGCCTTCGCGTCACAGGTCCAGAAAGAAGGGCTGATGTACTTTATGTAATACTCGTGTTGTAATGCAAGATTTGTATCTGTTGAACTATTTCATTTGCATGTTTATCTCTACCTAGGCTACTCCCTTTCCGTAGTTGTGTTGTACTATCTGTTGAACTATTTCCTTTGCCTCGTTATCTCTACCTAGGCTACTCCTCCGTAGTTGTTAAATTGATGTAATGCTCCTACAATGCATGCTACACTGGGCGTGTGGCCTGTAATGTTATCAAACACCTTTTGTACTCGTTCTAGTAAGCATTTCACACTATAGCTCACATAATTAAAGTACTCCTACAACGTATTAGTTGAAAGATATCTCTCATAAGTAAGTACCCCTCTTTGAGCTTATGCGAAACATAAATGACTATTTTAGAAATATATACTCTCGACACAAGATTATATTAAAAACAATGGTACATAGTTCTATTAGAAAAAGAAAGTGTGAATAGTAGAATGATGGAGAAGTGTTTTTTGAGGTCTGTGCATAGCTAGTGTTCATGGTGCAAAAGCACTTAGACTAGTCACAATGGGAAGTATCGTAGACTGATACTAGTCTATGATACAACACCTTCAATGCATAGTATCATGAATTAGTATCATGCAATGTTGCGAAAAACCAATTATTCATTTCTTTCCAAATAGACTAGCTTTGCGAGGATGACAAAACATTTCTTTATTGCCCTCTCGTATGAATCACCTCCATACATCACCTCTCATACCGATTGAAAGCCATGCCAAATCGTTGGTTCAAGACCATGAATACCAAGCCAATTTTGTTAGCTAGTTGGACCACCCTCGGATTGAGAACCAACGGTTGAAAGAAAGGTGGGCGCCAACTCATATTTTTTCTCGAGAGTCCGACACTTGATGTTGATTGCAAAGTTCACAAAGGCCAAAATTTTGACATCCTCTTTGTGCAAGTCTTGCCACCATCCAAACTCGGTTTTGAAGTACCAACCAAGAAAAAAAAACTTGCACTTTGGAGGACCCCATGGACCATGAAAATTTTGAAAAACTTCCAAAGAATCATGCATATTTCGATTTATATTTTGGTGAAGTTTCATTCGATTTGAATCATAGGTTTGTGAGCAAATATATATTTAGTTTAAACTAGTGCTCGAGTACGTAAGAATCTATTTAATCACAAGCTAGTCATCCGAATGGGATGAAATATTCATAGATTTTAAAACAAGGAATCTACATATTACTGGATTTTTTTTCAAAATTTTCTGAATAGTTTTTCTTTTTTAGCTTCGAAATAAGAGATAGTTTGGAACGTTGGATCTCAAATGGATGGTAGATGGTGGGACACAGTCACAATGTATCTTGGAAGCATCAAGTCACTGAAGCTCTGTCCGGTTTCCAAACCAAGCTAGGAAAGGCATTGAAAATGAAGTTCTGCTCTAAAACATTTCTCATTCCATTTTGGTGCTCGCGCGGTTGCATGCTGCCCACGTGTTAAGGTACGTGTCTCTGGCATGTAGAGAACTACGATTATTGGCGAAAAATATATCGAAATGGAAACTGTAAAAAAAGCCCTCTCTGGTCAACCTGATGTGACGAGACATCACTGCACCAAACGTCGTCGCAAATTTATAGATGGGTGGCGTGCTAGTCTACCAACAGTCAAATCGGCACCCAGTCGCAGCAGCAGCCTAGAGTACTACCTAGTTTTTGCCCCTTGCATGTCTATCATCTTCTTCTTCACCCCATTACAAAAAAATAAAAAATCTTCTTCTTCACCCTCCCAGAATCACGCGCACGCGCAGGATCTCGATCCCCACCACGCCGCATCACTAGTACTACTCTGTATACCTTTCTCTCCTTACCCCGGCCGGCCGCGCGCCGCATCGTTCCTTCCATAGCGCTCGCCCTCTCCTCTGAAAACCCCAAGCGCAGTTGCATCCGCCATCCACCTAAATCCATCTTCACGTGATGGATTATTCTAGGCTTTGCCGGGGCGGCGGGGACGGCCACTTGGAGGCTCTCACCGGCGACAACATCGACCTCATCGCTGCGCATCTGGACGTTACCTACACCGTCCGACTTGCTGCATGTTCCAGGGAGCTCTACGACATGATCAGCAAGGATGAAGGTAAGATGCACCATTGGGATGAACCCCGCTCGCCGATGCCTCCGCCTGCTTATTGGTTCGGTGAACACTGGGACCTGGCGACAGCATCTCGTCTGCATGATACCGTGTACGACCTGGTGCCCCTCGACCATCCTCGCCGTTCTGTCGCCCTGCCGTTCATGCATGACAGAAAATGGCTTGGCGCGAATGGCGACTGGATCGCCGCCGCCGATCATCATGAGTGGTGCCTCGTGAACGTCTACACCGAGCGACATATCCCCCTTCCATCCCTACCTGATTCGAAGATTCATCATAGTATTGTTTCATATCGACCTGCATACTCTTTTAACTGGGGTCCAGCAATTTATTTGTTGAAGATTGTAATCTGCCAAGTGCCCACAAAAGGTGGGAGGTACGCAGATTACAAGCTCATCGCCTTGTTCGACAAAACGATTTTCTACCTTGAAGGGGGTGGCGACTGGAGAATGCTGGAGGCCCTTACACCTGCACCTGATTATCCAAATTACTGTGATGCCATTGAACTCCGTGGCCACGTTTTTGTGGTGGACGAAACTGACGGCTCCACGTACTTCTGGGACACCGCAAATGGTATTTTTTCAGTCCTTATGTTGCATTGCATGATACACTGCCTTAACCAATGAAGTTATTCATGAACTACCTTGTTTATATTTTACCTTTCTTATATGACTTAATGATCACACCCCCTTTTGCTGAATATGAATGAACCGTTGCTTGCAATGAATTAGTAGTACTAATTAGTCACCAACAAACATAGTATGCTCAGTATGTGATTGCATTCCTGAATTAGTAACTCTACGCCACTACAGAATATGGGTGTAATTAACCAGTATCTCAAAAGATAACGTGGCACTATGAAGGCACCCTTTTTGATAACCTTTTACACCCATTGTTTCATATATAACTAATTGATTTTGCCTCCAAAAGGAGGACGAGAGACCTCGCCATCCGCATCAGAGAGATGCATAAGGACTTTCATAAGTATATGACTTAACGATCACATCCTTTATCTGAATATGAATGAACCGTTGCTTGCAATGAATTAGTACTAGTCAGTCATCAGCAAATATAGTATACTCCGTATGTGAATGCATTCCTGAATTAGTAACTCTATGCAACTGCAGAATATGGTTGTAATTAACAAGTATCTCAAATGTTAACGTAGAAACAGAAAAATAGAAGAAAATCGTTTGTAATTACATGCGTAGCTTATATTTTCTAGAGATTGGGGAAAAAGCCTTGATTGGATGTACCTACATGCAGATCAAACAGTTCTTTGTTTATATCGGTGAACAATCTGCAGAATGGTATAATTAATTTTGTTTTTGATACATTTTTTCTCCCATTTTCTTGAATAGATTTCAGTTTCCCACAATTATGTTTCATTAGTGATTGTGACGTCCCCTCATTCAAAATAACTCAGGTTATCTTTTTCCTAATTCAATGATATTTAAGTTTGAGTAAGTTTACGATTAATATCTACAACCTCATATATATATAAGATTTAGCACCTGCAGGCCTAACAAAGTTAGCTGCCTCTAGTCCCCTGTATAGTTCTTTCTTTTTGCTTTCTCAGTTTTTCGTAGCCTTTCTACAACCCTGTATGCTCTAATATATAATGATGCACGACTAGGCATGTGTTCGAGAAAAGAAAATCTAAATATCTTTTGTAATATATGAACCTATATTGATGTTTTAGATGTTGGTAGTATAATTTTCGATAAACTTGAACAGACTTAAATCAGTTTAACTTAGCACAACCATATAGCGTACCTTTTTTAGAACGCAAAAATGAGGTAAACAAATACCATGTGTACCCTTTACTATCAATAGTAGAGAAGAGATTATGAACCTTCAACTCGAAAATGCAAATTCTTCTACTGAATGGATAGCTGCATCTGATACCTATTTTGCAAATGTTACCGGACTTGGGGTTAGCTACAAAGAGCATTTCTTTCTTGTCAAGCGTCATGCACTACCAACACAACCAAAAGTCCGAACTGATCGCAAGGGCGGCAATCCACTTATACAATTCAACACCCCCCCTCACGTGTGATGGGAGACAAGTCAACATGTGGAAAGACTCAGAGGTATAGCTCAAGAGGCATATACGTGGACTCCGAGGGGGCAACAACAATTTTAGGATAAATTGCGAAAGCCAGGACTCGAACTCGAGACCCTGGCTCTGACACCATGTCAAGCTTCATGGACTAGCCAACGCAACCAAAAGTCCGAACTGATGGAAAGGTCTAGGCAATCCACTTATACAGTTAAACATTTCTTACCCTTCGGGTGGTCACAGGGAAGCTCTCTAATAGATCACTTAAGACAAAGGGAATTAACTACAGCACAGGACTTAAACTTAAGATGATATATATTTGTCAAAATTTGAATGTATCTATATGCTTTCACTGTCTAGATACATCTGAATTTGGACAAATCTCAGACACTTTCGGTGGGACAGAGGTAGTATATAACTGTGTATACACTAACTAGTGTCTAGTTTTGGCGAAGTTTAGACTAGTTTCGTGGGATGGATGCAGTATAACTGATATATTGGACACTCGATTTGAACACATGAATGACCAATGTCCTTAGCTTACATAGTCGTATTTATACTGTGAGCATGAACGATGAACAATGCTGCTGTTTGAATATGGTTGCCAGTAACACCCTATTCGTCTCCATTTCTAATATTGCAGAAAACCTGATGCTCCCGTTTGTAATCCCGCCACCGGTGGTGGATGATCAGCAGTATGCGTGGTTCCTCGCTCCATCTGCTGATGGCAAGCGATTGATGATCATCCTTACAGTAAACAAGATTGGGATTGCCAATGCTGAAGTACCTCCTGACATTCCCTATGCTGCTAATGGGCTTCAGCTACGGCAGTATCCTCCTGTTGCCACCTACGTCTTTGAGCTGGATCCCTTATCTACTGCACGTGCAGGGGACTTTCTTTGGAGGCAGGTTAACAGCCTCAGCGACCACTCTCTGTTCCTCGGACTCAATTATCCAATCATTGCCAACCTGAAGAAGCATGAATCCAAAGCTCCTGATGGCACATTGGTTCCATTCATGAGGAAAAACTGCATCTACACAGCATACCGGAATATTCGTTATAATCAATACCCTAAAATTTTGCGCTGCAACCTCCAGCCAGATGAAGGTGAGACTGTGGGAGTTATCAGCCTTCCCAAGGATGGTTGGGATAGTGTCCGACAAGCGGCTATGTGGTTTAAGCCTGCTTTAAACATTGCCCGTTCGGTGTTACCTTTAAAAAAACAGTGACACTTTTTTATTATGCTTGAAGTGTTGAGAAGTAGTACACTGTTTTTAGTATGTACTAGTTTGAATCAGTTTATTTGAACACTGCCCTGCTTTTGTATTTCGTGTTGCCTTCATATTATAACCCATGCATGGCTGTTTTAGGATTGACTTTATTTCAGCACTATAATTACAATGTGTGTACGTCCTTTATACTATAGCCACATCTTGTTGATCATACTCATGAGAGGACCATTCCTATTTTTTTCGCCGCTAAAGGGTAAAGTACATCCACTGGCACGGGGGTGTGTTCGGTTCCACCCCATCCCCAAACCGAACATGCATCAACTACGAGCAAGGAAGTAGATGTGCGACCTAGGTGACTGTGCGGACCCCACATGTGAACCAAAGAAAAAAACATGTCAATACGGAACTGATGTACATACGACAACTCCTATATGATATGCGTATGTACGATTGAGCATCTGGAGGTGTGCTGCCACCTGCTTCCTCACACGAAGGGTTGGATCTTGTGTTTCGTACACGGATCGGACTGAAATTGTCGTGTGCATAGCAAGGTTCATGTCAATAAGGCTGAGTTTGGCATCTAAGTCTAGGCAACAAATACTTTTGGGTTCCAACGGCCATCTACAAGGTATTTGCTATAGGCCTACTTGCTCCGGCTGTCGAAGCCCAATAACTACAAATGGGCCTTTCTGCTCATGCAATGTTGGCCCTTTTCTAAAGAACCACAGATGCTATGATTGGCAAAAAACAAAAACACGGAGATTCTACATAAAAGTTGTTTGTATTTATTTTGAATTATTGGGTTGCAATTTTTGAAACTGCTCATGGCCAATATGAAAATCCTTGATCGCTCCATACCCACATAGATCATGGTATTTTCAAAAATTCATAAAGTGGATTTGAAATTTAAAACATATCCTAATAATTCCATGATTTATTCTATTAACTTGCAAGATCTTGGAGCGAAAGAGCTTGTATTAGTCTGCGAAAATAATACTGATAAACCTGTCGTTAACAAGAAATGAAGGTTTATCGTTCAGAGAGGATGCCATGTGGGACCCATGAGACAGTAGCGTCCTCAACGTTTCAAAGAAAAAGGCAAGTAGCCCGAAAATAGGGGTAAAAAATAAATCCTACAAAGGAAACATTTAAAGTTCATAGAAGCTGACATGTGGGACCGATCTGCCAGCTGCATCCTCATCATTTCGAAGTCGGCAGGGATCAGAAGAAAAAGGCAAATAGCCAGAAATTAGGGGTCAAAAATAAATCCAAAAAGGAAACTTTTATTCTTCATAGAGGATGACATGTGGGACCGACCTGCCAGCAGCGTCCTCATCGTTTCAAAGGCCGCAGGGGATCAAAAGAAAAAAAAGGCAAATAGCCAGAAATTAGGGGTAAAAAATAAATCCAACAAAGGAAAGGTTTGTTGTTCATAGATGCTGACATGTGGGACCCATGAGCCAGCGGCGACCTCAATTTCAAAGGCAGCATATGATCGAAAAGAAAAAGGCAAGTTAGCAAAAATCAGGGGGTAAAAAAAATCTAAGAAAAGAAACTTTATTGTACATAGAGGATGACATGCGGGTCCCATGAGCCAGCACCTTACTCAACGTTTCAGAGGCGGCATGAGATCAAAAGAAAAAGGAAACTGACCAAATATCAGGAGCAAAAAATAATCCAAGAAAAGAAACTTTTATTGTACATAGAGGATGACATATGGGTCCCACTTATACAAGCTCTTTCGCTCCAAGATCTTGCAAGTTGATTGTACATAGAGGATGACATGCGGGGCCCTTGTGTCAGCAGCTTAATCAATGTTTCCAAGGCGGCAGGGGATCAAAAGAAAAAGGAAATAGCCAAAAATAAGAGGGTGAAAAAAAATCCAAGAAAATAAAAATTATTGTTCATAGAGGATGACATGTGGGTCCCATGAGCCAGCAGCTTCCTCAACGTTTCAGAGGCTGCATGAGATCGAAAGAAAAAGGCAAGTGACCAAAAATAAGAAAAGAGACTTGATTGTACATAGAGGATGACATGCGGGTCCCATCAGTCAGCAGCTTACTCAACGTTTCCAAGGCGGCAGGGGATCAAAAGAAAATGGAAATAGCCAAAGATCATAGGGTGAAAAAAATCCAAGAAAAGAAACTTTTGTAGTACATAGAGGATGACATGCGGGTCCCATGGGCCAGCAGGTTCCTCAACGTTTTCAAGGGCGGCATGAGATCGAAAGAAAAAGGCAAGTGACCAAAAATCAGAGGGTGAAAAATAATCCAAGAAAAGAAACTTTTATTGTACATAGAGGATGACATGCTGTCCCAACGTTTCAAATGCGGCTTGAGATCAAAATAAAAAGAAAGTAGCCAGAAATTAGGGGTAAAAAAAACTCCAAGAAAAGAAAATTGATTGTACATAGAGGATGACATGCGGGTCCCACGAGTTAGCAGCTTACTCAACGTTTCCAAGGCGGCAGGGGATCAAAAGAAAAAGGAAATAGCCAAAAATCATAGAGTGAAAAAAAACCCCTAGAAAATAAACTTTTGTAGTACATAGAGGATGACATGCGGGTCCCATGAGCCAGCAGGTTCCTCAACGTTTCAAACGTGGCATGAGATCGAAAGAAAAAGGCAAGTGACCAAATATCAGGAGCCAAAAATAATCCAAGAAAAGAAACTTGATTGTACATAGAGGATGACATGCGGGTCCCATTGTGCGGCAGTGGTCCCAACGTTTCAAATGCGGCTTGAGATCAAAAGAAAATGAAAGTAGCCAGAAATTAGGGGGTCAAAAAAAAACTCCAAGAAAGGAAAGCTTTATCGTTCATACAGGCTGACATGTGGGACCTATGAGCCAGCAGCTTACTAAACGTTTCAAAGGCGGCAGGGGATCAAAAGAAAAAGGAAATAGCCAAAAATCAGAGGGTGAAAAAAATCCAAGAAATCAAACTTTTATTGTACATAGAGGATGACATGCGGGTCCCATGAGTCAGCAGATTCCTCAACGTTTCAAACGTGGCATGAGATCGAAAGAAAAAGGCAAGTGACCAAATATCAGGAGCCAAAAATAATCCAAGAAAAGAAACTTTATTGTACATAGAGGATGACATGCGGGTCCCATTTTGCAGCAGCGGTCTCAACGTTTCCAAGGCGGCACAGGACCAAAAGAAAAATGAAGTAGCCAGAAATCAGGGGGTGAAAAAAATCCAAGAAAAGAAAGATTTCAATTGGGCTGCATCTGGACATCTGGGCCTTCGAACTATCCTTCTGGGCCTTTTGACTCGTACAATTTCAGCCCACTCCAGAACATGAAAGTTCGGATTTTTCTCAAAAAAAAAAACAGGAAAGTCCTATGCTTCGCCAAAACAAAAAACAAGGAGATTCAAGATATAAGTTGTAAAAATAAAGATTTAATTTATCCGTTTGCAATAGCTCAGAGCGAAATACACTGTTTATTGTCTGCAAAATAATCAAGATATCACATGTTTCTTGTACGGGGAGGCTGACATCAGGGACCCATGAGCCAGCAGCGTCGTCAACGTTTCAAAGGCGGCAGGGGATCGAAAATAAAAATAAACCAAATATCAGTTGGTAAAAAAATCCAAGAAAAGAAAACATTTATCGTTCTGAGAGGATGACATGCGGGACCGATGAGGCAGCAGCATCCTCAACGTTTTTCCAAGGCGGCAGGGGATCAAAGAAAAAAAAGGAAATAGCCAGAAATTAATTAGGGGTTCAAAATAAATCCATCAAAGGAAAGTTTTATTGTTCATAGAGGATGACATGTGGGACCGACCTGCCAACAGCGTCCTCATCGTTTCAAAGGGGGCAGGAGATCAAAAGAAAAAGGCAAATAGCCAGAAATTAGGGGTAAAAAATAACTCCAAGAAAGGAAACTTTTATTGTTCGTAGAGGATGACATGCCGGACCCATGAGCCAGCAGCTTACTTAACGTTTCAAAGGCGGCATGAGATCGAAAGAAAAAGGCAAGTGACAAAATATCAGGAGCCCAAGATAATCCAAGAAAAGAAACTTTATTTACATAGAGGATGACATGCGGGTCCCATTTTGCAGCAGCGGTCCCAACGTTTCAAATGCGGCTTGAGATCAAAAGAAAAAGAAAGTAGCCAGAAATTAGGGGGTCAAAAAAAATCCAAGAAAATAAAGTTGATGGACATAGAGGATGACATGCGGGTCCCATGAGCTAGCAGCTTACTCAACGTTTCCAAGGCGGCAGGGGATCAAAAGAAAAAGGAAATAGCCAAAAATCAGAGGGTGAAAAAAAACAAAGAAAATGAACTTTTATAGTACATAGAGGATGACATGCGGGTCCCATGAGCCAACAGGTTCCTCAACGTTTCAAACGTGGCATGAGATCGAAAGAAAAAGGCAAGTGACCAAATATCAGGAGCCAAAAATAATTCAAGAAAAGAAACTTGATTGTACATAGAGGATGACATGCGGGTCCCAATTAGCAGCAGCGGTATCACCGTTTGAGAGGCTGCACGGGATCGAAAGAAAAAGGCAAGTGACCAAATATCAGGAGCCAAAAATAATCCAAGAAAAGAAATTTTATTGTACGTAGAGGATGACATGCGGGTCCCATTTTGCAGCAGCGGTCTCAACGTTTCCAAGGCGGCACAGAACCAAAAGAAAAATGTAGTAGCCAGAAATCAGGGGGTGAAAAAAATCCAAGAAGAAAGATTTCAATTGGGCTGCATCTGGACATCTGGGCCTTCGAACTATCCTGCTTGGCCTTTTGACTCGTACAATTTCAGCCCACTCCAAAACAGGAAAGTCCTATGCTTCGCAAAGACAAAAAAACAAGGAGATTCAACATATAAATTTGTTTATGTAAAAATAAAGATTTAATTATCCGTTTGAAATAGCTCAGAGCGCAATACATTGTTTATTGTCTGCAAAATAATCAAGATATCATATGTTTCTTGTACGGGGAGGCTGACATCGGGGACCCATGAGCCAACAACGTCGTCAACGTTTTAAAGGCGGCAGGGGATGGAAAGAAAAAATAAACCATAAATCTGTTGGTAAAAAATCCAAGAAAAGAAACATTTTCGTTCTGAGAGGATGACATGCGGGACCCATGAGGCAGCAGCATCCTCAGCGTTTATTGTTCATAGAGGTTGACATGTGGGACCCGTGAGCCAGCAGCGTCCTCAATGTTTTAAAGGCTGCACGTGATCGAAAGAAAAAATAAGCCAAAAATCGTTTGGTCAACAAAATCCAAGAAAATAAACATTTACCGTTCTGAGAGGATGACATGCGGGACCCATGAGGCAGCAGCATCCTCAACGATTCCAAGGCGGCAGGGGAAATATCCAGAAATTAATTAGGGGTTCAAAATAAATCCATCAAAGGAAACTTTTATTGTTCATAGAGGATGACATGTGGGACCGACCTGCCAACAGCGTCCTCATCGTTTCAGAGGGGGCAGGAGATCAAAAGAAAAAGGCAAATAGCCAGAAATTAGGGGTAAAAAATAACTCCAAGAAAAAAAACTTTTATTGTTCGTAGAGGATGACATGCGGGACCCATGAGCCAGCAGCTTACTCAACGTTTCAAAGGCGGCATGAGATCGAAAGAAAAAGGCAAGTGACAAAATATCAGGAGCCAAAGATAATCCAAGAAAAGAAACTTTATTGTACGTAGAGGATGACATGCGGGTCCCATTTAGCAGTAGCGGTCTCAACGTTTCAAATGCGGCTTGAGATCAAAAGAAAAAGAAAGTTGATTGTACATAGAGGATGACATGCGGGTCCCATGAGTCAGCAGCTTACCCAACGTTTCCAAGGCGGCAGGGGATCAAAAGAAAAAGGAAATAGCCAAAAATCAGAGGGTGAAAAAAATAATAAAGAAAATAAACTTTTATAGCACATAGAGGATGACATGCGGGTCCCATGAGCCAGCAGGTTCCTCAACGTTTCAAACGTGGCATGTGATCGAAAGAAAAAGGCAAGTGACCAAATATGAGGAGCCAAAAATAATTCAAGAAAAGAAAGTTTTATAGTACATAGAGGATGACATGCGGGTCTCATTTAGCAGCAGCGGTATCACCGTTTGAGAGGCGGCAGGGGATCAAAAGAAAAAAGAAATTGCCAAAAATCAGAGGGTGAAAAAAAACCAAGAAAATGAACTTTTATAGTACATAGAGGATGACATGCGGGTCCCATGAGCCTGCAGGTTCCTCAACGTTTCAAACGTGGCATGAGATCGAAAGAAAAAGGCAAGTGAAAAAATATCAGGAGCCAAAAATAATTCAAGAAAAGAAAGTTTTATAGTACATAGAGGATGACATGCGGGTCCCATTTAGCAGCAGCGGTATCACCGTTTGAGAGGCGGTAGGGGATCGAAAGAAAAAGGCAAGTGAAAAAATATGAGGAGCCAAAAATAATTCAAGAAAAGAAAGTTTTATAGTACATAGAGGATGACATGCGGGTCCAATTTAGCAGCAGCGGTATCACCGTTTGAGAGGCGGCAGGGGATCGAAAGAAAAAGGTAAGTGACCAAATATGAGGTGCCAAAAATAATTCAAGAAAAGAAAGTTTTATAGTACATAGAGGATGACATGCGGGTCCCAGTTAGCAGCAGCGGTATCACAGTTTGAGAGGCGGCAGGCGATCGAAAGAAAAAGGTGATACGCGTTCAACACGCGTCCGTTGGGAACCCCAAGAGGAAGGTGTGATGCGTACAGCGGCAAGTTTCCCTCAGTATGAAACCAAGGTTATCGAACCAGTAGGAGCCAAGAAGCACGTTGAAGGTTGATGGTGGCGGGATGTAGTGCGGCGCAACACCAGGGATTCCGGCGCCAACGTGGAACCTGCACAACACAACCAAAGTACTTTGCCCCAACAAAACAGTGAGGTTGTCAATCTCACCGGCTTGCTGTAACAAAGGATTAACCGTATTGTGTGGAAGATGATCGTTTGCAGAAAACAGTAGAACAAGTATTGCAGTAGATTGTATTTCAGTAAAGAGAATTGGACCGGGGTCCACAGTTCACTAGAGGTGTCTCTCCCATAAGATAAACAGCATGTTGGGTGAACAAATTACAGTTGGGAAATTGACAAATAAAGAGGGCATGACCATGCACATACATATCATGATGAGTATAGTGAGATTTAATTGGGCATTACGACAAAGTACATAGACCGCCATCCAACTGCATCTATGCCTAAAAAGTCCACCTTCAGGTTATCATCCGAACCCCCTCCAGTATTAAGTTGCAAAGCAACAGACAATTGCATTAAGTATGGTGCGTAATGTAATCAACAACTACATCCTTAGACATAGCATCAATGTTTTATCTCTAGTGGCAACAGCACAACACAACCTTAGAACTTTCTGTCACTGTCCCAGGTGTCAATGCAGGCATGAACCCACTATCGAGCATAAATACTCCCTCTTGGAGTTACAAGCATCTACTTGGCCAGAGCATCTACTAGTAACGGAGAGCATGCAAGATCATAAACAACACATAGATATAACTTTGATAATCAACATAACAAGTATTCTCTATTCATCGGATCCCAACAAACGCAACATATAGAATTACAGATAGATGATCTTGATCATGTTAGGCAGCTCACAAGATCCGACAATGAAGCACAATGGGGAGAAGACAACCATCTAGCTACTGCTATGGACCCATAGTCCAGGGGTAAACTACTCACACATCACTCCGGAGGCGACCATGGCGGCGTAGAGTCCTCCGGGAGATGAATCCCCTCTCCGGCAGGGTGCCGGAGGCGATCTCCTGGATCCCCCGAGATGGGATCGGCGGCGGCGGCATCTCTGGAAGGTTTTCCGTATCGTGGCTCTCGGTACTGGGGGTTTCGCGACGGAGGCTATTTGTAGGCGGAAGGGCAGGTCAGGAGGCGGCACGAGGGCCCCACACCACAGGGCCGCGCGGCCAAGGGGGGGGCACGCCGCCCTAGGGTGTGGCCCCCTCGTGGCCCCTCTTCGTCTCCTCTTCGGACTTCTGGAAGCTTCGTGGCAAAATAGGACGCTGGGCGTTGATTTTGTCCAATTCCGAGAATATTTCGTTACTAGGATTTCTGAAACCAAAAACAGCAGAAAACAGCAACTGGCACTTCGGCATCTTGTTAATAGGTTAGTTCCAGAAAATGCACGAATATGACATAAAGTGTGCATAAAACATGTAGATAACATCAATAATGTGGCATGGAACATAAGAAATTATCGATACGTCGGAGACGTATCAGCATCCCCAAGCTTAGTTCTGCTCGTCCCGAGCAGGTAAAACGATAACACAGATAATTTCTGGAGTGACATGCCATCATAATCTTGATCATACTATTTGTAAAGCATATGTAGTGAATGCAGCGATCAAAACAATGTATATGACATGAGTAAACAAGTGAATCATATAGCAAAGACTTTTCATGAATAGCACTTCAAGACAAGCATCAATAAGTCTTGCATAAGAGTTAACTCATAAAGCAATAATTCATAGTAAAGGCATTGAAGCAACACAAAGGAAGATTAAGTTTCAGCGGTTGCTTTCAACTTGTAACATGTATATCTCATGAATATTGTCAACATAGAGTAATATAATAAGTGCAATAAGCAAGTATGTAGGAATCAATGCACAGTTCACACAAGTGTTTGCTTCTTGAGGTGGAGAGAAATAGGTGAACTGACTCAACATTGAAAGTAAAAGAATGGTCCTCATAGAGGAAAAGCATCGATTGCTATATTTGTGCTAGAGCTTTGATTTTGAAAACATGAAACAATTTTGTCAACGGTAGTAATAAAGCATATGTATCATGTAAATTATATCTTACAAGTTGCAAGCCTCATGCATAGTATACTAATAGTGCCCGCACCTTGTCCTAATTAGCTTGGACTACCGGATCATCACAATGCACATGTTTTAACCAAGTGTCACAAAGGGGTACCTCTATGCCGCCTGTACAAAGGTCTAAGGAGAAAGCTCGCATTGGATTTCTCGCTATTGATTATTCTCAACTTAGACATCCATACCGGGACAACATAGACAACAGATAATGGACTCCTCTTTTATGCATAAGCATGTAACAACAATTAATAATTTTCTCATTTGAGATAGAGGATATATGTCCAAAACTGAAACTTCCACCATGGATCATGGCTTTAGTTAGCGGCCCAATATTCTTCTCTAACAATATGCATGCTTAACCATAAGGTGGTAGATCTCTCTTACTTCAGACAAGACGGACATGCATAGCAACTCACATGAAATTCAACAAAGAGTAGTTGATGGCGTCCCCAGTGAACATGGTTATCGCACAACAAGCAACTTAATAAGAGATAAAGTGCATAATTACATATTCAATACCACAATAGTTTTTAAGCTATTTGTCCCATGAGCTATATATTGCAAAGGTGAATGATGGAATTTTAAAGGTAGCACTCAAGCAATTTACTTTGGAATGGCGGAAAATACCATGTAGTAGGTAGGTATGGTGGACAAAAATGGTATAGTGGTTGGCTCAAGTATTTTGGATGCATGAGAAGTATTCCCTCTCGATACAAGGTTTAGGCTAGCAAGGCTTATTTGAAACAAACAAAAGGATGAACCGGTGCAGCAAAACTCACATAAAAGACATATTGAAAACATTATAAGACTCTACATCGTCTTCGTTGTTGTTCAAACTCAATACTAGAAATTATCTAGACCTTAGAGAAACCAAATATGCAAACCAAATTATAGCATGCTCTATGTATTTCTTCATTAATGGGTGCAAAGCATATGATGCAAGAGCTTAATCATGAGCACAACAATTGCCAAGTATCACATTACCCAAGACATTTATAGCAATTACTACATGTATCATTTTCCAATTCCAACAATATAACAATTTAACGAAGGAGAAACTTCGCCATGAATACTATGAGTAGAAACCAAGGACATACTTGTCCATATGCTACAGCGGAGCGTGTCTCTCTCCCATAAAGTGAATGCTAGGATCCATTTTATTCAAACAAAACAAAAACAAAAACAAACCGACGCTCTAAGCAAAGCACATAAGATGTGATGGAATAAAAATATAGTTTCAGGGGAGGAACCTGATAATGTTGTCGATGAAGAAGGGGATGCCTTGGGCATCCCCAAGCTTAGACGCTTGAGTCTTCTTGATATATGCAGGGGTGAACCACCGGGGCATCCCCAAGCTTAGAGCTTTCACTCTCCTTGATCATGTTGCATCATACTCCTCTCTTGATCCTTGAAAACTTCCTCCACACCAAACTCGAAACAACTCATTAGAGGGTTAGTGCACAATAAAAATTAACATATTCAGAGGTGACACAATCATTCTTAACACTTCTGGACATTGCATAAATCTACTGGACATTAACGGATCAAAGAAATTCATCCAACATAGCAAAAGAGGCAATGCGAAATAAAAGGCAGAATCTGTCAAAACAGAACAGTTCGTATTGACGAATTTTAAAATGGCACCAGACTTGCTCAAATGAAAATGCCCAAATTTAATGAAAGTTGCGTACATATCTGAGGATCATGCACGTAAATTGGCTTAATTTTCTGAGCTACCTACAGGGAGGTGGACCCAGATTCGTGACAGCAAAGAAATCTGGAACTGCGCAGTAATCCAAATCTAGTACTTACTTTTCTATCAAAGACTTTACTTGGCACAACAAAACACTAAACTAAGATAAGGAGAGGTTGCTACAGTAGTAAACAACTTCCAAGACACAAAATAAAAACAAAGTACTGTAGGTAAAAACATGGGTTGTCTCCCACAAGCGCTTTTCTTTAACGCCTTTCAGCTAGGCGCAGGAAGTGTGTATCAAGTATTATCAAGAGACGAAGTGTCAACATCATAATTTGTTCTAATAATAGAATCAAAAGGTAACTTCATTCTCTTTCTAGGGAAGTGTTCCATACCTTTCTTGAGAGGAAATTGATATTTTATATTACCTTCCTTCATATCAATGATAGCACCAACAGTTCGAAGAAAAGGTCTTCCCAATATAATGGGACAAGATGCATTGCATTCAATATCCAAGACAACAAAATCAACGGGGACAAGGTTATTGTTAACGGTAATGCGAATATTATCAAGTTTCCCCAAAGGTTTCTTTGTAGAATGATCAGCAAGATTAACATCCAAATAACAATTTTTCAATGGTGGCAAGTCAAGCATATTATAAATTTTCTTAGGCATAACAGAAATACTTGCACCAAGATCACATAAAGCATTACAATCAAAATCTTTAACCTTCATCTTAATGATGGGCTCCCAACCATCCTCTAGCTTTTTAGGAATAGAGGCTTCACGCTCTAGTTTCTCTTCTCTAGCTTTTATGAGAGCATTTGTAATATGTTGCGTGAAAGCCAAATTTATAGCACTAGCATTAGGACTTTTAGCAAGTTTTTGCAAGAACTTTATAACTTCAGAGATGTGGCAATCATCAAAATTCAAATCATTATAATCTAAAGCAATGGGATCATCATCCCCAATGTTGGAAAAAATTTCAGCAGTTTTATCACAGGCAGTTTCAGCAGTTTTAGCAGTTTCAGGCAGTTTCTCACGCTTTGCATTAGAAGTGGAAACATTGCTAACACCAATTCTTTTATTATTAATAGTAGGAGGTGCAGCAACATGTGTAGCATTAGCATTACTAGTGGTGGTAATAGTCCAAACTTTAGCTACATTCTTCTCTTTAGCTAGTTTTTCATTTTCTTCTCTATCCCACCTAGCACGCAGTTCAGCCATTAATCTTATATTCTCATTAATTCTAACTTGGATGGCATTTGCTGTAGTAGTAATTTTGTCATGATGATTTTCATTAGGCAAAACTTTCGATTTCAAAAGATCAACATCAGCAGCAAGACTATCGACTTTAGAAGCAAGTATATCAATTTTCCCAAGCTTTTCTTCAACAGATTTGTTAAAAGCAGTTTGTGTACTAATAAATTCTTTAAGCATAGCTTCAAGTCCAGGGGGTGAACTCCTATTATTGTTGTGAGGATTCCCATAAGAATTACCATAGCCGTTGCCATTATTATAAGGATATGGCCTATAGTTGTTACTAGAATTGTTCCGGTAAGCATTGTTGTTGAAATTATTATTTTTAATGAAGTTCACATCAACATGTTCTTCTTGTGCAACCAATGAAGCTAATGGAACATTATTAGGATCAATATTAGTCCTATCATTCACAAGCATAGACATAATAGCATCAATCTTATCACTCAAGGAAGAGGTTTCTTGACGAATTTACCTTCTTACCTTGTGGAGCTCTTTTCGTGTGCCATTCAGAGTAGTTGATCATCATATTATCAAGAAGCTTTGTTGCTTCACCAAGAGTGATGGACATAAAGGTACCTCCAGCAGCTGAATCCAATAAATTCCGTGAAGAAAAATTTAGTCCTGCATAGAAGGCTTGGATGATCATCCAAGTAGTCAGTCCATGGGTTGGGCAATTTTTTACCAAAGATTTCATTCTTTCCCAAGCTTGAGCAACATGTTCAGTATCTAATTGTTTAAAATTCATTATGCTACTCCTCAAAGATATAATTTTAGCAGGGGGATAATATCTACCAATAAAAGCATCCTTGCATTTAGTCCATGAATCAATACTATTCTTAGGCAGAGATAGCAACCAATCTTTAGCTCTTCCTCTTAATGAGAAAGGGAACAATTTTAATTTTATAATGTCACCATCTACATCCTTATACTTTTGCATTTCACATAATTCAACAAAATTATTGAGATGGGCAGCAGCATCATCAGAACTAACACCAGAAAATTGCTCTCGCATAACAAGATTCAGTAAAGCAGGTTTAATTTCAAAGAATTCTGCTGTAGTAGCAGGTGGAGCAATAGGTGTGCATAAGAAATCATTATTATTTGTGGTTGTGAAATCACACAACTTAGTATTTTCAGGGTTGGCCATTTTAGCAACAGTAAATAAAGCAAACTAGATAAAGTAAATGCAAGTAACTAATTTTTTTTTGTGTTTTTGATATAGCGAACAAGATAGCAAATAAAGTAAAACTAGCAACTAATTTTTTTGTATTTTGATTTAGTGCAGCAAACAAAGTAGTAAATAAAACTAAGCAAGACAAAAACAAAGTAAAGAGATTGAGAAGTGGAGACTCCCCTTGCAGCGTGTCTTGATCTCCCCGGCAACGGCGCCAGAAAAAGCTGCTTGATACGCGTTCAACACGCGTCCGTTGGGAACCCCAAGAGGAAGGTGTGATGCGTACAGCGGCAAGTTTCCCTCAGTATGAAACCAAGGTTATCGAACCAGTAGGAGCCAAGAAGCACGTTGAAGGTTGATGGCGGCGGGATGTAGTGCGGCGCAACACCAGGGATTCCGGCGCCAACGTGGAACCTGCACAACACAACCAAAGTACTTTGCCCCAACGAAACAGTGAGGTTGTCAATCTCACCGGCTTGCTGTAACAAAGGATTAACCGTATTGTGTGGAAGATGATCGTTTGCAGAAAACAGTAGAACAAGTATTGCAGTAGATTGTATTTCAGTAAAGAGAATTGGACTGGGGTCCACAGTTCACTAGAGGTGTCTCTCCCATAAGATAAACAGCATGTTGGGTGAACAAATTACAGTTGGGCAATTGACAAATAAAGAGGGCATGACCATGCACATACATATCATGATGAGTATAGTGAGATTTAATTGGGCATTACGACAAAGTACATAGACCGCCATCCAACTGCATCTATGCCTAAAAAGTCCACCTTCAGGTTATCATCCGAACCCCCTCCAGTATTAAGTTGCAAAGCAACAGACAATTGCATTAAGTATGGTGCGTAATGTAATCAACAACTACATCCTTAGACATAGCATCAATGTTTTATCCCTAGTGGCAACAGCACAACACAACCTTAGAACTTTCACATCCTTGTCCCTGTGTCAATGCAGGCATGAACCCACTATCGAGCATAAATACTCCCTCTTGGAGTTACAAGCATCTACTTGGCCAGAGCATCTACTAGTAACGGAGAGCATGCAAGATCATAAACAACACATAGATATAACTTTGATAACTAACATAACAAGTATTCTCTATTCATCGGATCCCAACAAACGCAACATATAGAATTACAGATAGATGATCTTGATCATGTTAGGCAGCTCACAAGATCCGACAATGAAGCACAATGGGGAGAAGACAACCATCTAGCTACTGCTATGGACCCATAGTCCAGGGGTAAACTACTCACACATCACTCCGGAGGCGACCATGGCGGCGTAGAGTCCTCCGGGAGATGAATCCCCTCTCCGGCAGGGTGCCGGAGGCGATCTCCTGGATCCCCCGAGATGGGATCGGCGGCGGCGGCGTCTCTGGAAGGTTTTCCGTATCGTGGCTCTCGGTACTGGGGGTTTCGCGACGGAGGCTATTTGTAGGCGGAAGGGAAGGTCAGGAGGCTGCACGAGGGCCCCACACCACAGGGCCGCGCGGCCAAGGGGGGGGGGCCGCGCCGCCCTAGGGTGTGGCCCCCTCGTGGCCCCTCTTCGTCTCCTCTTCGGACTTCTGGAAGCTTCGTGGCAAAATAGGACCCTGGGCGTTGATTTCGTCCAATTCCGAGAATATTTCGTTACTAGGATTTCTAAAACCAAAAACAGCAGAAAACAAAGAATCGGCACTTCGGCATCTTGTTAATAGGTTAGTTCCAGAAAATGCACGAATATGACATAAAGTGTGCATAAAATATGTAGATAACATCAATAATGTGGCATGGAACATAAGAAATTATCGATACGTCGGAGACGTATCAAAAGGCAAGTGACCAAATTTGAGGTGCCAAAAAAAACTCCAAGAAAAGAAAGTTGATTGCACATAGAGGATGACATGCGGGTCCCATTTAGCAGCAGCTGTCTCAACGTTTCCAAGGCGGCAAGGGATCAAAAGAAAAAGGAAGTAGCCAGAAATCAGGGGGTCAAAAAAAATCCAAGAATAGAAAGAATTTTGGTTCATAGAGGATGACATGCGGGACCCATGATCCTGCATCGTAAACGGCTCGATCGGAGAACGTTGAACGAGATGGCGCGATCGAGAAAAAAAACAATGCCAGAGAGGCTGCCATCTGGGCCCTACATCCCTCGGCGGTGCGGATTTGTGTTGACTCGGCCGGCGAACCCGAGATTTCGAGATGCACCACGTCCCGGGCCACCATACGCGACGTTTTGGCCGCTTTCGTCGGGCTAGGTGGCCTCAAAAACGAGAAAAAAAAAGTTTTGACATGCACCACGGAGGGACCAAAAATCGTCGGCCATGGTACACCAGCAACCACGGCGCGACTTCAACTTCGTCGGCCATGGCAACTTTTCTTGTAGTGGTAGTATCTCTCTCCCTCTTTGGCCATCATGGCGATGGTGCGGAGGGGAGGGATGCTGTGAGGCAAACTGTTGCTGCTCAGCTTCCTTCTTGGAAGGAAATCGGCATGCGTGAGGTGTGCGTGCTGGAAGCGGTTATTGTTGGAGTTCATCAGCGACGACGAAGGGAGGTCGGAGCTATCTTGGGCGAAAGAAGCCACTCCATGTCGGGAAGCTTTGTTCTTCTTCGACTCTCTATCCTCTGCGCGAGGATCTTCATCAACCCCACTCCGGGAGGCAACGCCAGCGACGTCCCAAGTGGCATGTTCCCCGGCGGCTACGACGGTGCCTGGAGGTGGTGGTTCCAAATCGGCGGCAGCGACCAAGTACCTGATCGCGTTTTCGCGAATAGATCTAGGGTGTTGGTTGTAAAAAATCAGCCATGTGTTGTATTTTCCTTTTCTTCCAGGGGGCTGTTTGTAACTTTGTACCGTCCGTTCGTTTAATCAAAGCTTTCAGGCCCCTCGGGGCCATTCCCTTTCAAAAAAAAAAGCTACTCGTAGCTAGTAATGGTACTACAACAAGTGGCACGGGGCACCTAGATCAGGCCGTTCTTCTCTTTCTCGCATGGATTGAGGCACCGCTCCAGAAGAGCAGCCCTTCCGTTGCCTAGCGCCGTGCTGCCGAGTGTTTTTTTTTTTTGAGAAGTAACCGCGCATCCATTTATAGCAGCAAAAGATTACAACGCGGGAACATCAGGAACACCCCAGAACACCAGCTGTTCCGACACTTTGCACAAAAGACCTCATAGAAAAAGAAAATAATAAAGAGGCCCTGGAGATCTCTGTGCAGCACACCGTCGAACACCTCCTGCCACCGCCGCCGTCGAAGACGCCGAAGATGAAGAAGATGAAACCCGCTCACCAAGACTCGGAGGAGCACCCTCGCAGACACCGCTGCATTGTGGACCTCTATCCTCACCCGCCGAGGCCGACGGGATAGTCTTCTTTGGGGAGCATCGGCCGGGGAAAGCCCCGAACTCGTCCGAGTCGCCGCGTCACCGGGACCAATCGACAAAGCCGATGGAAAACAGCAGTGCCGCCCATCCACAACCACGAAGCCCGTGTCGGCGAAGCCAGCCGCTGGGGTATGCCAGCACCTGATGCCGGCGCTACTTCCGAACCCTCCTCCCAAGCTCCATGGCGGCGTTGGAGTGAAACGCGGCCACGGCGACGAAGCTGGAGGACAAAATCCACAAGGGAGTTGGCGCCGCCGCCGCGCCGACACCCCCAGGAACCCTAGGCCCAAAGATCCACCTGATCCGTGGGCACACACGGCCACCAGCTCTCCGACGGCGCCAAGGAGAGCGCCATCGCGATGGGGAAAGAGCTGAAGCACCTTTATTCTTCCCGGCGTCGCCTCCGCCACCACAGCGTCGCTGGTAGACACATAGATCCTACTATCTACATGCCGGATGCACAGATCCGCGGTTCCCCCACTCTCCCGCCGCCGAAGCAGCCGGCGGAGAGGAGAAGAGGAAAACAAGTAAAAATATTTAATATAAATAGTAATTACCTTTACTCTGATTCTGATCTATAAAGTTGCATTTTTAAATTAAAACACGGAGAGAAGATCCTATCATTTTTTGTAAAAATGTTCATCAATATTCTGTGAAAAAATTGAGTCTCGGAAAGTTTTTGTGACAGGTGAAGTGAGAAATGGAAATGAAACCGAGATGAACTTGAGAAGTTAGGGCATATGAAAAGGTATAATTTACTTAACATCATGTTTGGTAACTTTGGGGAAAGGGAATGGGAGTTTAGAGGGGTAATTAGCTGGGAGATTAGGAATGACAAACTTATTATTAGTCTCAATCCCACGTTTGGTGTGCGGTGGGAATTTGTAGGGAGTTGACAGAAAGACATTTTCTGTTTCTAATTTTAGACATTGGATGTCCACCAGAGACTTCTGATCTTCTTCGTGTAGAGCTCGCCTACTCGTCGTCGTTGCTCCTGTAACATGCCGAACTTCACAAGCTTAGACGTGCATAGCCGGGTGCTTGAATTTGGGTGATTAGCTTTTTTCGTTGAGTCCTCAAGGGCTAACACACACGCGCGTGTAGCAATGCAATAGAAGTAGTAGCTCCAATCGATTCGACCAACAATTGACTGTTTATCTGAGCTCAAGCTAGCACTTGATTTTGGTCGTGCAGTATATAATACCTTCTATAATGACTTAAAGAGACGCTTCCAAAGTTGTCGTGCGGTCTCCCATTGGCCACGGTCGGGTGCCCGCGTTGCTTGTAGGAGACGGCGTGGACTCCATTGTTGGTCACGTCTCGGGTGATAAGATCAATCGTCTAGTGACGCCGTCGTTGTACACACAACCGTAATAAGAGAGAAACTCCAGCGATGATATAGTATTGTGACGGAGGGACACTCCAGGCCGCAGGCCTAACTCGCGATGCACACCGATGTTGTCAAGGTCGATGTCTAGCACCAATACGTGAAGGTATCTCTCCAATTCCCAAACCCCGGACGAATTACCTGACCGCCTAGGGAAGAGATATGTGGGAATTGGCCTCCTTAGAGCATCTCCAGCTGCGTCCCCCGAAGCGGCCCCTAAAGGGATTATGGCCACGCCGGGCAAAATTTCGTTTCCAGCCGCGCGTCCTAAATCTTCTTTCCGTCCGGCGCGGTCCAATATGGTGTCCAGTGCCCCGAGCCCGTCCCCGCTACACAAGGATGCTTCGGGCGCGGCGGACACAACGAAAAGCGAGGCGGGGAGTGGCGGGCCCGACGCGTCAGCGACACATTCAAGTTTAACATAACCGTCGCCAACCTCGCGACGAAATTTATTGGCGCGCAGCGACGGTGCAGTTTCCGCAGAGGCGCAACGAAGCGTCTCATCATGCCTAGCTCTGCGTGCCGGTTTTAATGAGCGCCACCGCTCCCCCGCTCCCCCGCCTCCCTCCAGCCTATAAAAAGGAGCGCTCTCGCATCGTCCCTCACACAAAAACCCTAACGCCTCTTTCCCCAACCCTAGCCGCTACCATCTCAAGACTCGACGCCATGGCTGGTAGAGGCAGAGGCAGAGGCCGAGGTCGCGGCCATGGTTGCGGTCGTGGCCGCGGCAGAGCTACACGGTCGCTGTCGCCTGCGATGCCGTCGTCTTCATCACCGGACCTGCAGGAGGAGGAGCAAGTGTTATTCGAGTTCGTCATCGTCCTCAAGGGCAACCAATCGGCATCCAGAGGCTGCCGGATAAGTTCGCCGACTTCGTCGTTGGCAACGAGCCGGCCACGCTACATCTGCGGGAGGCTGGCTGTGACTGCTACCGGTGGACGGTGGACGTGCTCTTCGACGGGTGCGGCAAGATGTACATCCACACCGGCTGGGAGAAGTTTGAGCGTTACTACGACCTCGAAGCCGGCTACGTGCTCACATTCTCCTACCTTGGCTACGCGGATATGAGCGTCAAGGTGTTCGACGACACGCGCTGCCGCTGGCACTACCACGGCGACAACGATGAGGAGGACGATTGAACATGCCGAGCGTTGTTTCTTCGCAGCTGGATTTTTCAGTTTGAGTGACTGAGAGTGCCTGTGAGTGTTCTTTCTTGGCAGTAAACATACGAAATCTGCGATACCAACACTAGTTAGGTTTCCTCATTTTCCAATGTTTTAACTATGTATTAGTTTGTGGAAACCATGTTCCAAACTATGTCTTAGTTTGTGTAAAACCATGTTCCCAATTATGTATTAGTTCGTGAAATATTCTTTCTCTCTATTGAAATAAAAATGTAAAAGAAAAATAGTATTTTAATGTAAAAAATGTTTGGGGACGGCGTTTGGGGGATGCAGATGGGGAAAAAGTGCCCCAAACGCGGCACGAACAAAATACATCCCCAAACGCGGCACGAACAAAACACATCGCACAAACGCTCAATTTGATGCCGTTTAGAAGACGCGGCTAGATGCTCTTAGTTCCCCTTCCAATTCCCAAGCTAACTCCCATGTCCTCTAACCAGTCAACGGATTTTAAGCCCCACGTTCCCTCAAATTTCCATTACCTAACTCAAAATACCCATAGGTGGAAAGGGCGCTCTACAAAGAGTACATTACGAATCTTAAAGAAATGGTCAAGGATAGTGCAAGGGGGTCGAGTTACCGGGGGAATTGCATTACCAGTGCTGATGATTGTTCTAAGATGAACGAACGTTGATGTGTTAGCGGACAGCTCAGGCACCTCTTCAATGCGTCGCCACGCATCGGTACATCACGGCACAACAGTTAGATTCAATGTGCAATATGTTTGGTCTCCTGCAAACTCGAGATGGACAGACAATTTATAGTGTTTTTTTTATCACATGTAATCTGTTTGTTGGTTGGGTTTGAGAGCAATCTGCCTATGTTAATATATTCGGAGAATTTTTTTCTTTTTCAATAAGGGAGCAAAAATGCCCCAGTCTCTGCATCAATTGATGCACATGGTGTTTTTATTGCATATATCAAAAGTATTCAAAGTTCATGTGCGAGATAAAACGAAAATACAATCATAGATCTGACATAGTTGCAACATAAATCAACCAACGAAAAAGACGACACAATTCGTCTTGTGGAGGAAAACCACTCCCTTGATACATTTCGTAGATGACAAAAGCGTCCAAAATTTTGGAAGATGAATTTACACAGGGCACGTTTGATTCCTGAAACAACTGCGCAGAACACTTTTATTATGAGACCATTCTCTGTCTGCTAACGCCAGTGGAGACACTGGAAGGTACGTACTGACAAACACAAGACTCCTTGCAGTTGCAGAAGCTGTATAAACTACGATGATTAGACAGATCAGCACGAGCCAAGCACCAACGAGCAATCTAGCATAATCTGACCTCCTAACTAAACAAACCCTGACACCTCAGTATGCGTAGTACTTCTCCGTCCTCATGCTGTTGTACACGAGCATCGCCAGCTGCTGTTCGACCGTCGGATCTGGCTTTGACAAAGGGAGGAACTCTTGTAAGTGAAACATCCCATCTACAATCATGAGATAGTACTAGCACATAAAAAAGGGTTAATAAGAGAGAAGGAAACAAATGTTACTGCTACAGTAGAAGATTAAAAAAATGTGGCACCCATCAGCACCGGATAGAAAAGTGACCGTTGGGCTGGCAGGAATACTATCCTGCTCTAATCTGCTCTGCGGTACGCTACCCAAAAGATTCTAAAAGGAAAATCTAAAGTCTAAACCCACTTTCCTTTGACTTTATTGCCTCTCTTCTCTTATTTTTTCCATTGTGAAAGTATGAGTCATGTGCACTTAATTAAGGTAATGTTTTGCACTTGCATTGTCTGAAAGGACAATAATACTCCATTATGTTTCAACAAAACCAGACAAAAGCGGAATAGTACAATGATATTTATTCTGTGTGCAACACCAATAATAGCAAAGCTAGCTGCAGATATGCATAGTGCAGTATAGTATAAATCTAACTAACCCCAAGCGTACTGCTAGCTAATCTTTTTATTGTTGGGGAGAAGACATTGTAGTATTCAGTATTATGCCGGCGTGGATAATTAACTGGGCCAACATATCAAATATCAGTGACCATGTAGTACTGACCGACTGATTAGAAAGCAATAATGTTAGTGCCACTCAGCTCTAGGTTTCCGTACGTGTATTGGTTTGATCGGGGCAAAATATGCAGCCCGATGTGATGTGATCGCTACCTGGATCGTGGATATATGCCTTGATTATTCCGCAAGCAACCCAACCCATATTTAGTTATTGTTAAGGATGCCGGCCACGAGGGAAGAAAGTTGCAAAGTGAAAGCGTACTCTTATTCTTAGCAATCGATGCATCTGCCCAAAGTATGGAAAATTATTAGAAAAGCATGCTTACTCTTGTTTGCTATTCGTTCAGGTTAACAACTCTTCCAACTAATAGAAGGTGCGCACGCAGATGTAAAAAAAAAAAAGGAAAACTCATTCCCTCAATCGGTTTTGCCGGTTTTTAAGGGACGACCTGGATCACGCGGATTGCGTGGCTCCCGTGCCTTATCCTCTCTAATTGTGGCTCTGTTATGGCTGTGTGCATCTTAGCTCTACATAAATCGGTGTAATATTTAAATCTTTTAAGTAATGAAATCGCCCTTTATCGAAAACAATTGTGGCTCTGAATCACTCATTGAACTCTGCCCGCGCCAGCCACCAATGACATGGGCTGCTCCTCCGTGCGGGCGCAGATGCTTCATGTTGGAGTTCTTCGGCCAGCGATGGCCGGTGCCGCAAGGAGATGTTCCTTGATGTAGCTTCTCGCGCTGCACCCGTTGTGCGAGATAGCGGGATTAGCTCGCCCAGCCTTAACCGATGGTGGCGACGCCTATCCCTACTCCTTCCTCCATTGTAAGAGTTGGAGGAAATTCTTCCACCGGTTTTTTAGGATTTTCTTGTTTGATGTTATATACGGTGGTGTGTACTGCTACATATGTTCATTACTTTTGTTGTGTACGTACATGCAAAATGATACAATGATTTATGTGCTTGCTACAAAGATTTTTCTTCAAATACTACAAACATGTTTGTGTATTGTCGGATTAGACTAGCAAAAATGTTGGATGCGTTGATTTGCTTAGTTACAATTGTGACATGATTTATCGATGTATTGTCCTATACAAATGGAGATTTGTTGCTTACGATGTTGCTTTTTTTTTCCTACGTTGATGCGTTCAAAATGTTACAGAAGTTTTTGCTGCATGATATAAGTTTTATATCCACATCGGAAAAATATTGCAAACGATGTCCAGCCTTTGCATAGAAAAAATGTTACATTCCAAATTAGCATTTGCCAAAAAAATTACCCAAGTTCATCGCATGCTGGAGCACACGGAATGCAGAGGATCGTGGCGGATATTTGGTTGGAAACATGTAAAATTGAAACGTGATTATCACGATTTATTCTATGAAAAGGACCAACATATTTATTAATTATCATTGGCATAGGTAAAGAGAACACAAGAAAAAGTATAAATAGGTCATTGGACCATCTTGTGATGACTTCGAGCAATGAGCAAGCCGATGCCGCACCGCCGTACGTCCTCGCCCATCACCGGAGTAACACAAGGTTTGTCATAGCAGAGTTTGTTATGGTAGACATACACACATAGAAAATCCTCTCGTACTAGGAACCAAAAGGGGGCGCTCATTTCCCCCTTCTCCTCTCTCAAGAGTGAACAGTAGTTGAGAGTCTCCTCCTTCTCTCCGGGCCGATCCCGACCCCTCTCCGGTGGCTTTGCCGGCCGGAGATGGCGACGGAAAGGCGCCGGCGTAGTCGTAGGTAGTTGTAGTAGTCCCGTAGTGGCGTCTTGGAGTAGGTCACCAGCTCTCTCTCCCCAGATCTGGTGCATCCTGTTGTTGGGCGGTGCGGCGGCGTGGCTCCGGTGGCGAGGGCGATGGTGATACGTCCAAAACATATCTACTTTCCCGAACACTTTTGCTATTGTTTTGCCTCTAATTTGTGTATTTTGGATACAACTAACACGGACTAACGCCGTTTTCAGCAGAATTGCCCTGGTGTCTTATTTTTGTTCAGAAAATCAACTTTCAGGAAAATCCCTGGAAATAATTGCAATGGGCCTATTTTCACAGAAGACCTACGGAGCGAGAAGACGAGACGGAGGGGGGCCACGAGGTGCGCTAACCACATGGCAGCGTGGTAGGCCCCTGGGCCGCGCCGCCATATGGGGATGCCGCCTCGCCAGCCCCCGACGCTCCCCTCTGGACTACTTAAATCCCTTGACCTAAAAACGCACGGGGGTTTCGACCAATTTGCCAGAAGACATCCAGAACTCCGCCGCCATCGAAAACTCTATTTCGGGATCAGAAACTCCGCTCTGGCACCCTGCCGGGACGGCGAATTGGAGGAGATCATCGCCATCATCGCCACCGACGCCTCTCCATCAACCATCCATGCTTCCACCATCCATGTGTGAGTAATTCCCCCGCTATAGGCTGAAGGGGATGGTAGGGATTGGATGAGATTGTTCATGTAATAGCCATAAGATTGTTAGGGCATGGTGCCTAGTATCCGTTGTTGGTACTTTTATGATATTGTTGCAACTTGTTATGCTTAATGCTTGTCACTAGGTCCCGAGTGCCATGATTTCAGATCTGAACATGTTATTGATTCATTATGATATTCATTGTTTTATGATCTTACCTGCAAGTTGTATACACATATTGCTGTCTGGAACCCGAGGCCCCAAGGTGACAGAAATTGGGACAACCGGAGGGGAAGGCTGTGATATGAGGATCACATGTGTTCACGGAGTGTTAATGCTTTGCTCCGGTACTCTATTAAAAGGAGTACCTTAATTGCCAGTAGTTTCCCTAGAGGCCCGGCTGCCACCGGCTGGTAGGACAAAAGATGTTGTGCAAGTTTCTCATTGCGAGCACGTACGACTATATACGGAACACATGCCTATGATTATTTAGTACTTGGATACTGTTTTATTATTATCTGCAAATGCCTTGTCTTGATTATTACATGAGTTATCTTATCCATGCAGCGCCCATTCATCCATCCCTATGCCTACAATATTTTAATCTTGTTGTTTACTATAATCACTACTGCTGTCTTTATTACACTGCTGCTTATATTTCACTACTGCTACTGCTATAAAACTGTTGCTACTGATAAACTCTTGCGAGCAAGTCTGTTTCCAGGTGCAGCTGAATTGACAACTCCGCTGTTAAGGCATACAAATATTCTTTGGCTCCCCCTGTGTCGAATCAATAAATTTGGTTTTACTTCCCTCAAAGACTGTTGCGATCCCCTATACTTGTGGGTCATCAAGACTATTTTCTGGCGCCGTTGCCGGGGAGCATAGTTTTATTTGCAAGTTCACCTGAATTGATATTGTTCGCTGCAAATCCTCCATCATGGGTAAACCTCGCGATACTAAAGTCGCCATATTATCATCCACTACAAGAAAAGGTACAACTCTGAGTACCTCTGCTACTCTTGATTCACCATCTGTGATAAGTCAACTTGTTTCACCACCACAAGCTTCACATGTTGGTACTTCTGCTGAATCTGAAAATTCCTCTTATAATCTTGATGATGCTTCTACTATTCTTGATGATAATGGTTCATTAGGTCCTTTTCTAGATGCTACAATTGCTAGGTCTAGACAAATTGAAAATACTGAAATTCCTAATGGAAATATTGTTACACCTGTTAATTCACCTGAGTGTGTTGAACACTCTAGTGATGATCTTGATGAAGATTATGTGGAACTTGATGATGATTTTATTGATAAATGTAATGCTACTACTAGTGTAAGTAACATTAAAAAGCTTCTTGCACAACATGCTGTAAGATATAAACTGTCTCCTGATCCTAAATTTTCCACGTGTCCTATAAACATTAAGGATAAGGATTATGATTTTTCTCTTGATTTATCTCATATATCTATTGTTGGGAAAACACCTTTTTGTGGTACTGAAAAAGAAAGTGATGTAGAGCACATGAATGAGCTTTCTACTTTGAGTAGCTTGTTTTCTGATGATATCAAGAAGCGTACTTATTTTGTTGCTAAAAATTTTCCTTTCTCATTAAAGGATGATGCTAAAACTTGGTATAATAGTTTGCCTCCTGATTCTATTGATAGTCCAAGTGGTTTGCTTGATGTTTTCTTTCGAAAATATTTTCCTGCTAGTGCTCAACATATTGCTTTGCAGAAAATTTATAGTTTTGACCAGGAAGATGGAGAGAGATTGCCTGAAGCTTGGGCAAGGTTTTGTTCTCTTCTTAGAGCCCGGCCTGGACATGATTTGGAAAAGCATGACTTACTTGATATATTTTATAGTGGACTAATATAATGTCCCAGGTTTGGAGACGATCGAGGGATAGATTTTAGAAAGGGATGTGCATTGCATTGTAATTTACGGGGCAATTTCGCGCTTTTAAAACAAAACTGCATCGAAGGGGGACAGGTTTCTCTCTCGACACCTTACAGGGTTAGGGTTTCGAGAGTGCGATGAACTTGTTCCTACTTATCTAAATTAGGGTTTTGAGAAGAGAGAAGTGATATTACTTTGAAATCTTAAGTTGCATGATTGAATTATAAGTTAAGTTGTTTGAATGAATTCAAACCCAATTTGAATTTGAATTTCAAATTCAAACATCAAATGGTTATCAAATAATTCAAATTTGAGATAATTTAACACACAATTATCATTAAGCAAGAATATAAGTAATACAACAATTGCATTAAGCTCATTAAGGAAAACTTGAGCTTTATTGATAATCACACACATGATACATTGTCTTTACAATATTTAGAATAGAATTATGAATTACAACATATTACAAGAATGGACAAAATTAGAAAAAGAAAAGAAAAGGAAATTACAATTCAATGATCTATCCTAACACTACAAGCTAATCTTCATTTAGCCTTGTACTTGATGATCTCCATGATCCTTGGAGCATCAGGTTGATCCCTGCAAACAAACACAACATAGAGCACATTATGCCAAGTGGCATTGCCACTTGGCAGGTTAGCAAACAATTGAAATGAAGAGGATATGATCAAGTCTCTGCCGAGCAGATCCATGCCACAGATAGGACCAAGTCCAAGTGCACAACACTTGCACACACACACACAACCAGGCAGCACACAAGGCAGTGTGCATGTGTAACACACACAGTGAGTCACCATGGTAAGTTGTGGTGCTGTCGACCAAAGAAGCCATGGCTGGCCATATAAAAGCTTCTCACAGCCAAACCCTAGCCACTTGATTCATCCATCGACTGGATTGCTCTGGTAAGCCACCAAGAACACCAAGAACACCAAGAACACCAAGAACAGCTAGAACAGATAGAACAGCCTCACTGTTCAATCTGCTCCATCACACCACTGAATTAAATCAAGCTTCATCAAGTCACCAGGAGGGGCAGGGCAAGCAAATCAACCATAAGATCAACACAGAGGCAAACCTCTACACCAACATCAAATTCTAGGAGCTGGAGTGAGGTATACCAAGCATCATGGACAAACCAGATGGTTTTGTTCATATATAAGCATATGCATCAATCACACATAATCAAAAGGGTGTGATACCCAAGTTGTGTCATCATCTGGCTACTAAGCCATATGGTGCAAGCAAGAGCAGTAAGGCCACTGGTCAATCATAAAAAGGGAACAACAGTTATGACAATCATTGCATAACTGAAGAAATCAAGCAAGAGATGAGAGCACAAGTTAGCCTAGTTACACACACTTAGCACCTACAGCTAGTTTGACCATCAGACCTAGACAAAACATTGTCTATTTGATTTCAACATCAAGAGCTACTGGCAATCCAATAAATGGATCACCCAGAAAGCATTTGGTGAGCAACAGCAAGCCAACAAATAGGGGAGCTACCCTAGGGCAGCATATGACTACTGCCAGGGTCACCTCAAACCCTAGAACAGCCAAACCACCAAGTGAAGTACAAATATCATCACCCTGATTGGGTTCAAAGAATTGCTAGGGTTCCCAACCACTGTTGGCATCCATCTAGCCCAAGCCAATCAATTGTGATGATCATCACTGTATCACAGTTCACATCAATTATCCATTCAATCAATAAAGGCAACACAAATAATTGATATTAACAAGTAAATCATGAAACAAACATTTGCTAATGATCCAGAGGATCACTGCAAGCATCAGCTGATGCTTGAGCAAGCACCAGCACTGATCTGTGCCACACACATACACAGAGATAAGTAACAGCAAGGCACATGCAACATGTAAGCAATCCAATGACCAGCTGTTGATGATCACATGATCATCAGAGCTTACTATAGCATGCTAGAGCATGCTAGAGCATCACTAAGCAACAGAGCATGGACCAGATAATTAATTGGCCTCAGATAATCAACAGTTGCTTCACAGATAACCTAATGGATAATCAAATGATTGTATCCAGAAGCACATCCAAGGCTGGATCAACCACTGGATCAAGATAAATAAGTAAAGCACTTGGTGCTCATCACTGAAACATGCAGTTAAACCAACAGTAATGCTCAATTGAGCATACACATGAAATTGAGCACAAGGGACAGCATACCATTGCCCTGGTATTTGCCAAATTGCAAGTAATACACACAGAACCCAAGCTAGAGCAGCATACATGAACACACTTGACATCTAGCAAGCTTAGTAACAAGAACAGGGCCACAAAGAGAGAATTAAGCAAGAAAGGAGAGCATGGCAACCAATTAAATTAGGAATTCCTGCACAGATATATGGCAAGGCATCACACAGCAATATCACATGCCTTGGATAGGCAAGCACAGTAGCACAAGCATCAGAGCAGCAGCATAGCAGCATACGAACACACAACAAGCTAGGCGCAGCAGTAGCACAGCTAAAATCATGGCAAGCAGCGCACATCAGTAAGAGCAGCTGCAGTGGCAGCAAGGCATGGCGGCATCTCCATCAGGAGGAGGGCCATGGCCAGAGCTACTGGAAGAAGAAGAGGAGCAGGTAAGAATGAGAGAGAGGAGAGGACTGGAGGAGGCGTGTACCTGGAGCGAGCAGGCGACTGGGCAACCATGGCGGCCACGGCGGCACGCACCGAAGCACGGCGGCGCCAGGCTAAGCCAGGCCATGACGGTGCCGCGACAGCTCGCGCACACGATGGCGAAGCCACGGCGGCGCCACGGCTTCAGGAACGTCGGCGGCGACGGAATCGCCGTGGATCCCCACGGCCAGACGAGCAGCAGGGTTGGGGCAACGCGAAGAGGCGACGAAGGGCAAATCGGCGCGGTGGATCTGAAGCGCCGTAGAACGGCGGTTCAGACGCACCCCATCTCGCCGGCGGCGATGGCCGGAGTCGGCCGGAACAATTCGGTGAAGGGTCGGCGACGCGCGCGTCGCCAGAGCTCTAGGGTTAGGGTTCGGACACGAGCGCGAGAGAGAGAGAGAGAGTGAGCGGGTTGGGCCGGACCAGGTGGGTCGGCCACACCTAACCCGTTGGGCCACCTGACAGGTGGGGCCCAAGGGTAAAATAGTCTTTTTATAATTCAATAAAAACCTGAAACTTTGAAATTCAATAGAAAATTGATGAGAGCTCTAAAAAAATAATTAAAAATATGTAAATGGATCAGCATAAAATTCTCTATTTAAATAAAATACCAAACCGAATTTTTGAAAACAATTAAGAATAAGTCTTATTTAGATGATTTAAATAATAATTTAAATCACTCATATTATTTTCAATAATGAAAATAAGTCCATTAATGCAATTGGACTTTAAAAACACCTTGACAATATTTCAAGGTTGTATTTACCCTGAATCAAGTATCTACAAGTTGTTCTTAGTATTAACCTCTCACATGAAATAACAACGACATCGGAAGGGGGGAAAACAAACCCTAAAACTGGAATCATGTATAACTGCTTCTTTAACCATTGCCCTTATCGGACAATGATGCTATTTTTCAGAGACAGAGGACAAGGGTCAGTCCACACCTTCCAACTGCAAAACTTTGCAGTGTTCAGGCAAGTTCATCACTTGCTCATGTCATTTGAGTATTTCTATCAAATTACTTGCAAAGTACTATGATTATCACTATTGCATAAAAAACTAAAACCACTACTTTCATAACTATGAATATGACTATGTGGTGGGCAATGGAACCATGGATTGTGTTGATATGGTGGAGGTTCCATTGCAAGGGTTTATATCCATCTAGGATTAAACAACAAATGTCGCCAGTGATTCTTGTGCCGTAATAACCGTGTTAACCATAAGATCCGGAGTGGGACGGAATAGTCAAAAGTGTTTCCACCTCTCGTTCATCAATGGATGCGCTTTACCGTAGTACACTTGTCGCCCGAAGGAGCAAGCGGTGAGGCTGGGGAGTCCTAAGTCCCCACGGTATTGCGGTCTATGATGGGTTGCAGCTACCGGCGTAGGAGTGTATGGTAGAGCCCAGCACTGACGTCGTGGTCGGGGTCCACCTTGAAATCTACAGGAATAATGGGACCGGCGTGGACCTAGGGTCGGGGCATGCAACAAAGGGTGGGTGTTCGAGGTAGCGGAGGAACATGATTGGCTAGACCTTATACCGGGCCTCACACCGAAGGAAGTGTGGACGGGAAAGCTGCCCGGTTGGCACCAAGGTTAAGATCTCTTATGGGTAAAGCAACACACCTCTGCAGAGTGTAAAGAATTGTGACCTGTCACTCCCTGTTCCGGGATAAGGAACTGCGAACGCGGCCGGAAAGGAGCTCCATGAAGTTCTAGTAAACCGGTGAAGGCTGACGGACATAGCTCTTTGGAATAAAAGCAATCTCTTGAAGAAATGTTTATCAAAACCTGCATTGGTATTAGACTTTCTGGTCTAATATCGTAGCTAGAGCATTAAACACCTCTTATCTATAATGAACTTGTTGAGTACGCTCGTACTCATACTACTCTTAAATCCCATGCTTAGATTGTCTGAATCGTCTGGAGGAGGACTACGACAACAATGAAGGAGCCGAGATCATCGGCTATGAAGAACCAGACCTCTCTGGAGGTATCGAGGGCGTAGACTACCTCATCGTCTACGGAACCGGGGAGGCTTCCGGAAGAGATCAAGCCTAGAGACATCCAGTAGTAGTAGTAACCGAGCAGCCCGAACTCTTAGTATTTAGCTGCTCGAGGAAATAAATGTATAACTTAATAAGACTCTTATATTGTAAGCTAAGTTGGGTTCGCCTCGAACCCAGGAGTATCCCTCTTAGGACCCAAGAGGAGCTCCGAGACGATATGTGTATGATGTTTGTAATAATAAATGAATGAGTTATGGACCTGCTATGTTCTGTTGTACTACTCTGAGGGATGTAATATTTGCGGAATGGTACTTCCTGAATGTTATATCAACGACTGGCATACTACAACATGCAGTGGTATGCAGGGTCACCACAGTTGGTATCAGAGCAAAAGCTTTGACCTTAGGTTGGAACCTAGTAAATGGGACCAAACGTTAGGAGTCAAATAGGATAGTAAAGAATTCTCTAAAAATATGGTGTATATTCAATTGAGAATACAACAATCATATTTTTTAGTGCGATAATTCTTTATTATCTCTATTATGATGCATTATTACTAATCTTATATTCTTTCTATTTCTACAGCCAACATGGCAAGTTCACGTCCGGGACGAAACGTGAAAGTGATGGATTCCACACTGAGTGAATATGAAGGAGGACTTGCAGATATTCTACGAGCCATGTTACTTGAATTTGGGTGTGATCCCCAGATCCAAGTAAAGAAATACATGTACTATGATGGTACTGTATTGGCCAAGTGTAGGGTAGGACTGCGACTTCCCGAATCTTTGGGAATGAGCGTAGTAATGCCAGCAGGAGAAGCCAGAACTATCAACACAGCCTACCATATAGCCATTATGAGAGCCATCACAGATATTCGGGAGCATAAGACGAAAGAGCTTATGGGTTCCGAATTCACCCACATTCCTCATATGCAGGAGGAAGAAGATCCCATGCTTAACCACTACAAATATGCAAAACGCAAACCAATAGCAGCTGCAAAATACATGGACAATAGCCGCAACTTAATATCATTGCTCTTTCAGTTGAACCATCATCTGACGGGAGCAATTGATACGATGCTAGAGGAGTTTACTGAACCCAAGGAGGAGACTAGGGGGAAAGAACCTATGGAGAATGTGGTGCACACACCAGTTTACTCAGCTGGTGACTACATTAGTATTGATCCTCTTGAGCGTGAAACTACACCTGTTACACCTGGGAACTATCTGGGTAGTTCCTATGGGGGATATGAGGGTGGAGAGGAATCCGGAAACAATCAGCGTTCCGTGACTCCTATAGAAAATTCCACGGGTTGGCGTTGGGGATCTGATACGGGAACTCATAGTACTTCAGTGTATTATGACGGAGAGATGAATGAGGACGCCACAACCCAGAACCAGAGTTATCCTAGTAATGAAGGAGTTGATGGAGGGTATCCGACACAGGTTGAGTCGGGTACGAGTGTTGGAAACACCTATGGTGGAGCTACAGGGGAGTATACCCGATGGGTGGACTATGATGCACTTAACGATCAGTTTGTGAACACTGACTTCTCCCTAGGATCATCATCTGATTCGGACTACCAGCCGACGGGGAGACCTTATGTTCCAGGGTCTATCAGGAGGACGACACGTTCGACCGGATGGAAGCCTGGGATGTATCGGGAGTGAAGATCGACTAGAGACCACCAAGGGAGGCGAGGCTATAATACACAAGTACCACGTGTATTATAGTATGTAATATTTGTAGAAATTTGTACATATACTTTAATAAGTGAGTTTGCATACTCACATCGACTTGAGTATTGTAATAAGACCACTTAAGTATGTATATACATGGTATATGTTTTGTATGATTTGGATTTGCTTCTTGATTTCCATTGCGTGACGAGTTCTGTGCACAAGGTTGAGCTCAGAAAACTTGCGCATGGAGTAATTATGAGTATCATCTTGTGTTGCAGAACTAGGGGGTTATGTCGGGAGCGTTAGGAGAGGAGACCGAAGCGCAGCGCATGGAGCGCGAGGCAAAGCAAAAGGAAGAGGCTGAGGAAGCAGCCAGAAATCAGTTTCCACCACCACCACCACCCATGATGCAGCAGAATTTCGTCCAGTACATGCAGCTGGTGGAGGAGAGACAACGTGTAACGTTGGAGCAGCAGAACAAATTCTATCAAGAGCTGCTGCAACAGAATAGGGTCGAGAGACCCGAGAATCAGGGAGTCACTTTATCAGACTTCCAGAACACCAAGCCTATATCTTTCGCATACACGCCCGAGCCAATGGACGCGGAGGATTGGCTTATGGACACTGAGCGAAAGCTCAATACTGTTGGTTGTAACGACCAGGAGAAGGTTCGTTACGCTACACATTTGTTGTGTGGACCCGCCACATCATGGTGGGATAACATCGTAGCCGTTTATCCGGCTGGAAAAGTATTCACCTGGGAGGAGTTCGCAAGGAAGTTCAGGGAATCCAATGTCCCTGAAAGTATTGTGGAACTGAAGCGTCGAGAATTTGAAAGTCTCGAGCAGAAGGACAAGGCCATCCTGACCTATGTCAGGGAATTCTCAAAGCTGTCCCGGTACGCTGTTGATGAAGTCAACACCGAGGACAAGAAAAAGAAGAGGTTCTTGAGGGGGTTAAGTCCCCAGTTTAAGGTACAGCTCCGGATGATGAGAGCGACGGAGTTTCAAGAGTTGGTGGATGCTGCCATCACTCTGGAAGATGATTTCAAACAACTGCAGGAGGAAAAGAGGAAGAAGGCCAAATTTGAGCCTAAAAGATTTTCCAGTAACAAGCCCAATACCAGCTTGAGTTTCAAGCCAAGGTACAACAACAACAACAACAACAACAGCAACTACTACGATAGCAGGAAGAATCAGGCATTTCAGACTGCAAATCAAATAGTTTGCAGAAGCTGTGGACTCACAGGGCATTTCGCCAAGGATCTCAAGAAACCAAGGATTATATGCTTTGGTTGTCGCCAGGAGGGGCACATGCTGAAGGACTGTCCCAAGAGAAATAATGGTGGAGGTCAGTCAGGAGGAGGAGGAAGCCGAGGAGGAAATAATGGAGGGAACTGGAAGAATAAGAAGCCCTTCGGCAAGCTAAACTGCACCAGTCTGGAGGAGGTGGTCAACTCCGATCAGGCAGTGATAGGTACGCTCCAGATCCTCACTCATCCTAGCAAAGTACTTTTTGATACTGGTGCAACTACATCATTCATTTCCCAGCAATTCATCATCAAACATGGGATTAGCTGCACTAAGTTAGATACACCCATAACCATACTTTCTGCGGGGGGAACGATAGTAGTAACCCATACCAAACAAAAACAAGTCATCATGATCAATAAGTGCGCGTTTGACGCGGACCTTTTCATTTTACCGATGAAGGACATTGATGTCATTCTTGGTATGAATTGGTTAGAAGCTAATGGAGCATTGATCGACTGTGTGAATAAGACGGTATCTTTGAAAAGCCCCGATGGAAGTAGAATGATCTACCAAGGCGACAAACATACACAGATTGAAGTAGAGCTACAGTTGAACAGTATGAAGGAGGTGAAGTTAGAGGATATACCTGTAGTGAATGAATTCCAGGATGTGTTTCCTGCGGAATTACCAGGTATGCCACCAGATAGGGAGATAGAATTCACTATCGACCTAATTCCAGGAACAGCTCCGATTGCTAAAGCACCATATAAAATGGGGCCAAAGGAGTTGAAAGAACTTAAGGAGCAACTGGACGACTTGGAACAGAAAGGATTCATACAGGAGAGTGTTTCACCATGGGGATCACCTGTAATCTTCGTGGATAAAAGAGATGGAGGAAGAAGGATGTGCAGAGACTACAGGAATCTGAATAATGTCACAATCAAGAACAAGTATCCACTTCCAAGAATACAAGATCTATTCGATCAAGTTAGAGGCGCGGGAGTCTTTTCCAAAATTGATCTAAGATCCGGTTATCACCAGATAAAGATCAAGAAGGAAGACGTTCCGAAAACTGCCTTTGTTTCAAGGTATGGACATCATGAATACCTTGTAGTGCCTTTTGGATTAACCAATGCCCCAGCAATTTTCATGAATCTCATGAATAAGATTTTCATGCCATATCTAGACAAATTTGTCATCGTATTTATTGATGATATCTTGATCTACTCCAAAGACAAAGCCGAACATGCTGAACATCTGAGGTTAGTGTTGCAAACACTAAGGGAACATCAACTCTATGCCAAATTTAGCAAGTGTGAATTTTGGCTAGATCAAGTGGAATTCCTTGGTCATGTAATTAGTAAAGATGGAATAGCTGTTAACCCAAGCAAGGTAGCAACAGTTCTAGAATGGGAAGCACCCAAGACTGTCAAGGAAATCCGAGGATTCCTAGGAATGGCAAGTTATTACCGGAGATTCATTGAAGGATTCTCCAAGATAGCAGGACCAATGACGAAGCTGTTAAGAAAGAACACACCATTTGTGTGGTCAGAGGAGTGTGAAAAGAGTTTTCAAACTCTGAAAGAGAAACTCACCACAGCACCGGTGTTAGCAGTTCCGGAAGTTGGCAAGGATTACACCGTGTACTGTGACGCATCCAAGCATGGATTGGGTTGCGTACTCATGCAAGATCGGAAAGTAATATCTTATGGATCGAGGCAACTCAGACCTCATGAAGTAAATTATCCAACACATGATTTGGAATTAGCAGCAGTTGTATTTGCACTCAAAACATGGAGACATTTTCTCTATGGAGCCAAGTGTGAGCTGTATACAGATCATAAGAGTCTCAAATATTTCTTCACTCGGAAGGAACTCAACATGAGGCAGAAAAGATGGCTTGAACTGATCAAGGATTATGATTTGACCATCAATTATACTCCAGGAAAGGCCAATGTTGTAGCAGATGCCTTAAGTAGGAAGAGTACCGGAGGAGTGGAACAAGAAATATCACCGGAGTTGAGGAAGGAAATAAGTCAAGCCCAAATACAACTTTGGGAGAAGGAAGCTCGTGAAGGACTATCAGCTTTACAAGTAGCTGATGAGCTAAACGTTAACCTGAAGAATGAGATAATGATGGGTCAGCTGGACGATCCATTCATCATGGAGGAGATGAGAAGAATAGATGAAGGAAGACCATCAGAATTTCACCGCGGAGAATCGGGATCATTATGGTTTCAGAAGAGAATTTGTGTTCCGGATATTGCTGAAATCAAGGAAGTAATACTCCGGGAAGCCCATCAAACACCATATTCCATACATCCGGGAAGTACAAAGATGTACAGGGATCTAAAGGAGCTATTCTGGTTGAATAACATGAAGAGAGAAATAGCACAATATGTGGTGGAATGCCATACCTGCCAAAGAGTGAAGGCTGAACATCAGAGTCCGGCAGGGAAGTTACAACCTTTACCTATCCCAGAATGGAAATGGGAGGAGATAGGAATGGATTTCATCACCGGACTACCCATGACCAATAAAAAGAAGGACATGATATGGGTAATCGTGGACCGGTTGACGAAGAGTGCACACTTTTTAGCGGTAAATCAGCAGGACAAAGGAGAGAAACTCATCGATCTTTACATCAAGGAGATCGTGAGTAAACATGGAGTACCCAAGAAGATCGTGTCGGATCGAGGATCTGTGTTCACATCAGCATTTTGGAAGCAACTACACGAAGCCTTAGGATCCAAGTTGGACTATAGTACCGCCTATCATCCTCAGACAGGTGGACAAACGGAAAGAACTAACCAGATTCTAGAGGATATGCTTAGGGCTTGTGCCCTAGACTTCGGAGGATCATGGGAGGAGCACTTACCACTAGCAGAGTTTTCATACAATAATAGTTACCAAAGCAGCATCAAGATTGCACCATTTGAAGCTTTGTATGGAAGAAAGTGTAGATCACCGATATGCTGGTATGAAGCCGGAGCAAGCAAAGAGTTCAACCCTGATTATGTCAAGGAAAAGCAACAAATCATTGACATTATCAGAGATAGGCTCAAGATAGCCCAGAGCCGACAGAAGAGTTATGCCGATCAAAAGAGGAGAACATGGGAGCCACGAGTTGGAGACATGGTATATCTTAAGGTGAGCCCGATGAAAGGACTTCAGAGGTTTGGAGTGAAAGGAAAGCTAAGCCCTAGGTACATCGGACCTTTCAAGATTTTGAGTCAAAACCGAGGGTTAGCCTTCGAATTGGAACTACCGGGAAGGTTATCCCAGGTTCACAACGTATTTCATGTGTCGCAACTCAGAAAATGTTTGAAGACCCCAGATGAACCAGTATCACATGAAGAGCTTGAGTTACAACCAGATTTGACATACATCGAGAAGCCAGCGAAGATTCTCGAGGAAAACTGGAAACAACTCAGGAATCGAGCGATAAAGTACTGCAAGATACAATGGAAGCACCATCCCGAGAGGGAAGCCACCTGGGAAAAGGAGGAAGACCTGAGGAAAACATACCCCAAACTTTTCAGGTATTACAACCACAACTTCGGGACGAAGTTTTCTTTAAGGGGGAAAGGCTGTAATGTCCCAGGTTTGGAGACGATCGAGGGGTAGATTTTAGAAAGGGATGTGCATTGCATTGTAATTTACGGGGAAATTTCGCGCTTTTAAAACAAAACTGCATCGAAGGGGGATAGGTTTCTCTCTCGACACCTTACAGGGTTAGGGTTTCGAGAGTGCGATGAACTTGTTCCTACTTATCTAAATTAGGGTTTTGAGAAGAGAGAAGTGATATTACTTTGAAATCTTAAGTTGCATGATTGAATTATAAGTTAAGTTGTTTGAATGAATTCAAACCCAATTTGAATTTGAATTTCAAATTCAAACATCAAATGGTTATCAAATAATTCAAATTTGAGATAATTTAACACACAATTATCATTAAGCAAGAATATAAGTAATACAACAATTGCATTAAGCTCATTAAGGAAAACTTGAGCTTTATTGATAATCACACACATGATACATTGTCTTTACAATATTTAGAATAGAATTATGAATTACAACATATTACAAGAATGGACAAAATTAGAAAAAGAAAAGAAAAGGAAATTACAATTCAATGATCTATCCTAACACTACAAGCTAATCTTCATTTAGCCTTGTACTTGATGATCTCCATGATCCTTGGAGCATCAGGTTGATCCCTGCAAACAAACACAACATAGAGCACATTATGCCAAGTGGCATTGCCACTTGGCAGGTTAGCAAACAATTGAAATGAAGAGGATATGATCAAGTCTCTGCCGAGCAGATCCATGCCACAGATAGGACCAAGTCCAAGTGCACAGCACTTGCACACACACACACAACCAGGCAGCACACAAGGCAGTGTGCATGTGTAACACACACACAGTGAGTCACCATGGTAAGTTGTGGTGCTGTCGACCAAAGAAGCCATGGCTGGCCATATAAAAGCTTCTCACAGCCAAACCCTAGCCACTTGATTCATCCATCGACTGGATTGCTCTGGTAAGCCACCAAGAACACCAAGAACACCAAGAACACCAAGAACACCAAGAACACCAAGAACAGCTAGAACAGATAGAACAGCCTCACTGTTCAATCTGCTCCATCACACCACTGAATTAAATCAAGCTTCATCAAGTCACCAGGAGGGGCAGGGCAAGCAAATCAACCATAAGATCAACACAGAGGCAAACCTCTACACCAACATCAAATTCTAGGAGCTGGAGTGAGGTATACCAAGCATCATGGACAAACCAGATGGTTTTGTTCATATATAAGCATATGCATCAATCACACATAATCAAAAGGGTGTGATACCCAAGTTCTGTCATCATCTGGCTACTAAGCCATATGGTGCAAGCAAGAGCAGTAAGGCCACTGGTCAATCATAAAAAGGGAACAACAGTTATGACAATCATTGCATAACTGAAGAAATCCAGCAAGAGATGAGAGCACAAGTTAGCCTAGTTACACACACTTAGCACCTACAGCTAGTTTGACCATCAGACCTAGACAAAACATTGTCTATTTGATTTCAACATCAAGAGCTATTGGCAATCCAATAAATGGATCACCCAGAAAGCATTTGGTGAGCAACAGCAAACCAACAAATAGGGGAGCTACCCTAGGGCAGCATATGACTACTGCCAGGGTCACCTCAAACCCTAGAACAGCCAAACCACCAAGTCAAGTACAAATATCATCACCCTGATTGGGTTCAAAGAATTGCTAGGGTTCCCAACCACTGTTGGCATCCATCTAGCCCAAGCCAATCAATTGTGATGATCATCATTGTATCACAGTTCACATCAATTATCCATTCAATCAATAAAGGCAACACAAATAATTGATATTAACAAGTAAATCATGAAACAAACATTTGCTAATGATCCAGAGGATCATTGCAAGCATCAGCTGATGCTTGAGCAAGCACCAGCACTGATCTGTGCCACACACATACGCAGAGATAAGTAACAGCAAGGCACAGGCAACAGGTAAGCAATCCAATGACCAGCTGTTGATGATCACATGATCATCAGAGCTTGCTAGAGCATGCTAGAGCATCACTAAGCAACAGAGCATGGACCAGATAATTAATTGGCCTCAGATAATCAACAGTTGCTTCACAGATAACCTAATGGATAATCAAATGATTGTATCCAGAAGCACATCCAAGGCTGGATCAACCACTGGATCAAGATAAATAAGTAAAGCACTTGGTGCTCATCACTGAAACATGCAGTTAAACCAACAGTAATGCTCAATTGAGCATACACATGAAATTGAGCACAAGGGACAGCATACCATTACCCTGGTATTTGCCAAATTGCAAGTAATACACACAGAACCCAAGCTAGAGCAGCATACATGAACACACTTGACATCTAGCAAGCTTAGTAACAAGAACAGGGCCACAGAGAGAGAATTAAGCAAGAAAGGAGAGCATGGCAACCAATTAAATTAGGAATTCCTGCACAGATATATGGCAAGGCATCACATAGCAATATCACATGCCTTGGATAGGCAAGCACAGCAGCACAAGCATCAGAGCAGCAGCATAGCAGCATACGCACACACAGCAAGCTAGGTGCAGCAGTAGCACAGCTAAAATCATGGCAAGCAGCGCACATCAGTAAGAGCAGCTGCAGTGGCAGCAAGGCATGGCGGCATCTCCATCAGGAGGAGGGCCATGGCCAGAGCTACTGGAAGAAGAAGAGGAGCAGGTAAGAATGAGAGAGAGGAGAGGACTGGAGGAGGCGTGTACCTGGAGCGAGCAGGCGACTGGGCAACCATGGCGGCCACGGCGGCGCTAGGCCAAGCCAGGCGATGACGGTGTCACGGCAGCTCGCGCACACGATGGCGAAGCCACGGCGGCGCCACGGCTTCAGGAACGTCGGCGGCGACGGAATCGCCGTGGATCCCCACGGCCAGACGAGCAGCAGGGTTGGGGCAACGCGAAGAGGCGACGAAGGGCAAATCGGCGCGGTGGATCTGAAGCGCCGTAGAACGGCGGTTCAGACGCACCCCATCTCGCCGGCGGCGATGGCCGGAGTCGGCCGGAACAATTCGGCGAAGGGTCGGCGACGCGCACGTCGCCAGAGCTCTAGGGTTAGGGTTCGGACACGAGCGCGCGAGAGAGAGAGAGAGTGAGCGGGTTGGGCCGGACCAGGTGGGTCGGCCACACCTAACCCGTTGGGCCACCTGACAGGTGGGGCCCAAGGGTAAAATAGTCTTTTTACAATTCAATAAAAACCTAAAACTTTGAAATTCAATAGAAAATTGATGAGAGCTCTAAAAAAATAATTAAAAATATGTAAATGGATCAGCATAAAATTCTCTATTTAAATAAAATACCAAACAGAATTTTTGAAGACAATTAAGAATAAGTCTTATTTAGATGATTTAAATAATAATTTAAATCACTCATATTATTTTTAATAATGAAAATAAGTCCATTAATGCAATTGGACTTTAAAAACACCTTGACAATATTTCAAGGTTGTATTTACCCTGAATCAAGTATCTACAAGATGTTCTTAGTATTAACCTCTCACATGAAATAACAACGACATCGGAAGGGGGGAAAACAAACCCTAAAACTGGAATCATGCATAACTGCTTCTTTAACCATTGCCCTTATCGGACAATGATGCTATTTTTCAGAGACAGAGGACAAGGGTCAGTCCACACCTTCCAACTGCAAAACTTTGCAGTGTTCAGGCAAGTTCATCACTTGCTCATGTCATTTGAGTATTTCTATCAAATTACTTGCAAAGTACTATGATTATCACTATTGCATAAAAAACTAAAACCACTACTTCCATAACTATGAATATGACTATGTGGTGGGAAATGGAACCATGGATTGTGTTGATATGGTGGAGGTTCCATTGCAAGGGTTTATATCCATCTAGGATTAAACAACAAATGTCGCCAGTGATTCTTGTGCCGTAATAACCGTGTTAACCATAAGATCCGGAGTGGGACGGAATAGTCAAAAGTGTTTCCACCTCTCGTTCATCAACGGATGCGCTTTACCGTAATACACTTGTCGCCCGAAGGAGCAAGCGGTGAGGCTGGGGAGTCCTAAGTCCCCACGGTATTGCGGTCTATGATGGGTTGCAGCTACCGGCGTAGGAGTGTATGGTAGAGCCCAGCACTGACGTCGTGGTCGGGGTCCACCTTGAAATCTACAGGAATAATGGGACCGGCGTGGACCCAGGGTCGGGGCATGCAACAAAGGGTGGGTGTTCGAGGTAGCGGAGGAACATGATTGGCTAGACCTTATACCGGGCCTCACACCGAAGGAAGTGTGGACGGGAAAGCTGCCCGGTTGGCACCAAGGTTAAGATCTCTTATGGGTAAAGCAACACACCTCTGCAGAGTGTAAAGAACTGTGACCTGTCACTCCCTGTTCCGGGATAAGGAACTGCGAACGCGGCCGGAAAGGAGCTCCATGAAGTTCTAGTAAACCGGTGAAGGCTGACGGACATAGCTCTTTGGAATAAAAGCAATCTCTTGAAGAAATGTTTATCAAAACCTGCATTGGTATTAGACTTTCTGGTCTAATATCGTAGCTAGAGCATTAAACACCTCTTATCTATAATGAACTTGTTGAGTACGCTCGTACTCATACTACTCTTAAATCCCATGCTTAGATTGTCTGAATCGTCTGGAGGAGGACTACGACAACAATGAAGGAGCCGAGATCATCGGCTATGAAGAACCAGACCTCTCTGGAGGTATCGAGGGCGTAGACTACCTCATCGTCTACGGAACCGGGGAGGCTTCCGGAAGAGATCAAGCCTAGAGACATCCAGTAGTAGTAGTAACCGAGCAGCCCGAACTCTTAGTATTTAGCTGCTCGAGGAAATAAATGTATAACTTAATAAGACTCTTATATTGTAAGCTAAGTTGGGTTCGCCTCGAACCCAGGAGTATCCCTCTTAGGACCCAAGAGGAGCTCCGAGACGATATGTGTATGATGTTTGTAATAATAAATGAATGAGTTATGGACCTGCTATGTTCTGTTGTACTACTCTGAGGGATGTAATATTTGCGGAATGGTACTTCGTGAATGTTATATCAACGACTGGCATACTACAACATGCAGTGGTATGCAGGGTCACCACAACTAACCATTGAGTCTAGGGCATACCTGGATAGTTGTGCTGGTTGTGTTTTTCAGGAAAAGAACTCCAGACGAAGCTGAAGAATTAATGGCTAGAATAAGCCGAAATCATGATGATTGGACTACACCTGAATCAACCCCAACACCAATATTGAAGAAGAGGGGTGCGATTAAATTAAGTGATGAAGATATGAGAGAAGCCAAGAAATCTCTTAAAGAGAAAGGTATTAAATCTGAAGACGTGAAGAATTACCTCCTATAGAAGTTTTATGTAAGATAACTCCCCCTCATCCACAATTGAGGTACATTTTCTTCAACGCTTTGATAGAGGAGACATCCCTTACTCAAAATCTCCTGATCAATGTTTAGATGAATTTGATAATTATGTTGTTAAGCAAGATAACTTTAATATGAGAGTAGAGAATCATTTAATGAAAAATTCTCAAGCTATTAATAAATTGCATGATATTGTGGAGAGAACCTCCAATTATGTTAAGATGCTTGTTAAACATTTTCATATGGTTCAAACTCAAATTGATCAACTCACTAAAGTGCAAAATGACTTGTTGAATAATACTTCTAAAGAAAAACATGGTTATGAAGTAACAACTAGAGGTGGTGTTTCTACTCAGGATCCTCTCTCTCCTGAGGGGCATCCCAAAAGAGTTGAACAAGATTCTCAGCAAACTAAAGAAACTAGTGCTCCTTCTAAGAAAAAGAAGAAGAAACATAAAACTGTTGTAGAATCTTCTGAACCTGTTAATGATCCTAATAGTATTTCTATTTCTGATGCTGAAACTGAAAGTGGTAATGAACATGATAAAGATAATTATAAGAATGATGCTTCTGATAAACAAGAGGTTGAAGATGAACCTGAAAAGCATGCTAAAAATAAAAAGTACACTAAAGAAGATTTCATTGCTAAGAAACATGGTAATGAAAGAGAACCTTGGGTTCAAAAGCAAATGCATTTTCCTGTTAAGAAACTAAAATCAAAGGAGGAAGAACACTATAATAAATTTTGTGATTGGATGAAACCTTTGTTCTTGCAAATCCCTTTAACTGATGCTATTAAATTGCCTCCTTATTCAAAGTATATGAAAGATATTGTCTCTAACAAAAGGAAGATTCCTAATAAGGAGATTTCCACTATGCTTGCTAATTACTCTTTCAATGGCAAGGTTCCAAAGAAGCTGGGAGACCCAGGTATACCAACTATCCCTTGTTCCATCAAGAATAATTATGTTAGAACTGCTCTATGTGATCTGGGAGCAGGAGTTAGTGTTATGCCATTTTCTCTTTACAAGAGACTTTATTTAGATAAGTTGATACCAACTGATATATCTTTGCAAATGGCTGATAAATCTACTGCTGTTCCTGTTGGTATATGTGAGGATGTTCCTGTTCAAGTTGCTAATAATTGCTTAATATTAACTGATTTTGTTGTGTTGGAAATGCCTGAAGACGATAATATGTCTATTATTCTTGAAAGACCTTTTCTTAACACTACAGGGGCTGTTATTGATTACAATAAAGGAAAAGTTAATTTCAATGTTGATGACAAGGAGCATACTGTTTATTTTCCCAAGAGGATTGATAAAGTATATGGAGTTAATACAATTTATAATTTGAGAACTATCAAAGTGGGAGTTATTGATTGTCCTATATATGAACCTAAAGAAGGATATCAAAATATTATGATTGGGTCCATATCAATACAATATAAGGTAACATGATTGATTTGAGGTTTATTTCTTCTTATGCCATGTAAAATTTATTTGGTGGCAAGACTTGATCAACCTTGTTAATAAGTACATTTTAAATGCATGGAAGAGCTAAACAACATTTCTTTCTTTCTCCACACTTGTTTTACTTTCTGTAATACTACCTGTTTTGCAAGATGCTTTAGTTGCTTAAAACTTTGAAAATCTTTTTCTGCCCTGAAGCAGTTGTTTTAACACCCAGAAATGTGCATTTTTCGAAGTTTTCAAAAATTTACAAAAATTATACCACTGGTCCTATTTTTAAATTTGCAACTGATACGTCTCCAACGTATCTATAATTTCTTATGTTCCATGCTACTTTTATGATGATACACACATGTTTTATACACACTTTATGTCATTATTATGCGTTTTCCGGAACTAACCTATTGACGAGATGCCGAAGGGCCAGTTGCTGTTTTCTGCTGTTTTTGGTTTCAGAAATCGTACAAAGGAAATATTCTCGGAATTGGACGAAATCAAGGCCCATGATCTTATATTTCCACGAAGCTTCTAGAACACCGAAGAGGGACCAGAGGGGAGGCCCAGGGCCCCCACACAGTATGGCGGCGCGACCAAGGGGGGGCGCGCCCCCCTGGTGTGGGGAGCCCCCAGACCCCTTCCGACTCCGACTCTTCGCCTATATAAGTCGTCGTGACCTAAAACTTCGAGGGGAATAAGCCACGATACGAGAAAATTTCCAGAGCCGCCGCCATCGCGAAGCCAAGATTCGGGGGACAGAAGTCTCTGTTCCGGCACGCCGCCGGGACGGGGAATTGCCCCCGGAAGGCATCTCCATCGACACCACCGCCATCTTCATCACCGCTGCTGTCTCCTGTGATGAGGAGGGAGTAGTTCTCCCTCGAGGCTAAGGGCTGTACCGGTAGCTATGTGGTTAATCTCTCTCCCATGTACTTCAATACAATGATCTCATGAGCTGCCTTACATGATTGAGATTCATATGATGAGCTTTGTATCACTATTAATCTATGTGCTACTCTAGTGATGTTATTAAAGTACTCTATTCCTCCTCCATGATGTAATGTTGACAGTGTGTGCATCATGAAGTACTTGGTGTAGGTTATGATTGTGATCTCTTGTAGATTATGAAGTTAACTATTACTATGATAGTATTGATGTGATCTATTCCCCCTTTCATAGTCTGTCGGTGACGGTGTGCATGCTATGTTAGTACTCGGTATAATTGCGTTGGTCTATCATGCACTCTAAGGTTACTTAAATATGAACATCGAATGTTGTGGAGCTTGTTAACTCCGGCATTGAGGTGCTCTTGTAGCCCTACACAATGAATGGTGTTTGTCATCCAACAAGAGAGTGTAGAGTGGTTTTATTATGCGATCAATGTTGAGAGTGTCCACTAGTGAAAGTATGATCCCTAGGCCTTGTTTCCAAACATCGAATCTCCGTTTATTTACTGTTCTGTTGCATGTTTACTCGCTGCCATATTTATTTCAGATTGCTATTACCACTCATATACATCCATATTACTTGTATTTCACTATCTCTCCGCCGAACAAGTGCACCTATACATCTGACAAGTGTATTAGGTGTGTGATACGTCTCCGACGTATCGATAATTTCTTATGTTCCATGCCACATTATTGATGATATCTACATGTTTTATGCATACTTTATGTCATATTTATGCATTTTCCGGCACTAACCTATTAACGAGATGCCGAAGAGCCGATTCTTTGTTTCTGCTGTTTTTGGTTTCAGAAATCCTAGTAAGGAAATATTCTCGGAATTGGACGAAATCAACGCCCAGGGGCCTATTTTGCCACGAAGCTTCCAGAAGACCGAAGAGGAGACGAAGTGGGGCCACGAGGTTGCCAGACACCAGGGCGGCGCGGCCCAGGCCCTGGCGGCGCCGGCCTGTCGTTTGGGCCCCTCGTGTGGCCCCCTGACCTGCCCTTCCGCCTACAAATAGCCTTCGTCGCGAAACCCCCAGTACCGAGAGCCACGATACGGAAAACCTTCCAGAGATGCCGCCGCCGCCAATCCCATCTCGGGGGATTCAGGAGATCGCCTCCGGCACCCTGCCGGAGAGGGGAATCATCTCCCGGAGGACTCTTCACCGCCATGGTCGCCTCCGGAGTGATGAGTGAGTAGTTCACCCCTGGACTATGGGTCCATAGCAGTAGCTAGATGGTTGTCTTCTCCTCATTGTGCTTCATTGTCGGGTCTTGTGAGCTGCCTAACATGATCAAGATCATCTATCTGTAATGCTATATGTTGTGTTTGTTGGGATCCGATTAATAGTGAATACTATGTTATGTTGATTATCAATCTATTACCTATGTGTTGTTTATGATCTTGCATGCTCTCCGTTACTAGTAGAGGCTTTGGCCAAGTTGATGCTTGTAACTCCAAGAGGGAGTATTTATGCTCGATAGTGGGTTCATGCCTCTATTGAATGCGGGGAGTGAGAAACCCCTAAGGTTGTGGATGTGCTGTTGCCACTAGGGATAAAACATTGATGCTATGTCCGAGGATGTAGTTACTGATTACATTACGCACCATACTTAATGCAATTGTCTGTTGTTTGCAACTTAATACTGGAAGGGGTTCGGATGATAACCTGAAGGTGGACTTTTTAGGCATAGATGAATGCTGGATAGCGGTCTATGTACTTTGTCGTAATGCCCAATTAAATCTCACTATACTCATCATATCATGTATGTGCATGGTCATGCCCTCTCTATTTGTCAATTGCCCAACTGTAATTTGTTCACCCAACATGCTATTTATCTTATGGGAGACACCTCTAGTGAACTGTGGACCCCGGTCCATTCTTTTAATCGAATACAATCTACTGCAATACTTGTTCTACTGTTTTCTGCAAACAATCATCATCCACACTATACATCTAATCCTTTGTTACAGCAAGCCGGTGAGATTGACAACCTCGCTGTTTCGTTGGGGCAAAGTACTTTGGTTGTGTTGTGCAGGTTCCACGTTGGCGCCGGAATCCCTGGTGTTGCGCCGCACTACATCTCGCCGCCATCAACCTTCGACGTGCTTCTTGACTCCTACTGGTTCGATAAACCTTGGTTTCTAACTAAGGGAAACTTACTGCTGTACGCATCACACCTTCCACTTGGGGTTCCCAACGGTCGCGTGCTGTACGCGTGTCAAGCTAAATTTCTGGCGCCGTTGCCGGGGAGATCAAGACACGCTGCAAGGGGAGTCTCCACAATCCAATCTCTTTACTTTGTTTTTGTCTTGCTTTACTTTTATTTACTACTTTGTTTGCTGCACTAAAATCAAAACACAAAAAAATTAGTTGCTAGTTTTACTTTATTTACTGTCTTGTTTACACTCTATAACAAAAACACAAAAAATTAGTGACTTGCATTTACTTTACTTATTTCAACATGTTTCCTTTTAATTTTACTGTAAAAGATATACCTGTGGGACAAGGGTCTATAATTGGAAGAGATAATATAGAAGAATTTTTCACCCACGTTAGTATGCATGAAGATCTTAAAGATATACCCCTTGCAAAAGCTGTCCCTACCTACGAAGATGCCTCTGTTTGTTTGGTACGCATGATGGAAGCTAGATTTATTAGTCTCAACCCCATGATACAACACATGTTTCTTACACTTTCTGATATGGAGAGGGGAGAGAAGAGAGATTTTGTTCTAAAAGTCTTAGTGCGAGAATTTGCGGATATAGCTAAAGAAGCTAGAAAAGTTTTTAGTAAGCATGAGAGGCTTGGTATGATCACCGATTTTAAAAGAACACTTGAAAAGATGGATATGGATAGAATTAAGTACACTAATAATGTTAATGATGGTGGGGAGATTAAAGCACCAATACCATGTAAGCTCCTAGCGATGCATGAAGCTCTAGATGATAATTATGCTTGGCTTGTTCCTGAAAATTTGTTTGATGAGAGTAGCAAGCCCAAGACTAATGAAAAGGGAGCCGCTGAAACCTATGTATCCAAAATACTATGCATGGTTGAGAAAACTCCAAACCCCGCTGTTAATGCATCGTCTCTTGATAATACTTGATACACACTTTCTGCGCCTAGCTGAAAGACGTTAAAGAAAAGCGCTTATGGGAGACAACCCATGTTTTTACTACAGTACATTTATTTTATATTTGAGTCTTAGAAGTTTTTTACTACTGTAGCAACCTCTCCTTATCTTATTTTGTTGCATAGTTGTGCCAAGTAAAGTCGTTGATAGTAAGGTTCATACTAGATTTGGATTACTGCGCAGAAACAGATTTCTTTGCTGTCACGAATCTGGGCCTAATTCTCTGTAGGTAACTCAGAAAATTATGCCAATTTACGTGAGTAATCCACAGATATGTACGCAACTTTCATTCAATTTGAGCATTTTCATCTGAGCAAGTCTGGTGCCTCTTAGAAATTCGTATTTACGAACTGTTCTGTTTTGACAGATTCTGCCTTTTATTTCGCATTGCCTGTTTTGCTATGCTTGATGGTTTTTTCTATTCCATTAACTTTCAGTAGCTTTGTGCAATGTCCAGAAGTGTTAAGAATGATTATGTCACCTCTGAACATGTAAATTTTTATTATGCACTAACCCTCTAATGAGTTGTTTTGAGTTTGGTGTGGAGGAAGTTTTCAAGGATCAAGAGAGGGAGATGATACAATATGATCAAGAAGAGTGAAAGCTCTAAGCTTGGGGATGCCCCGGTGGTTCATCCCTGCATATTTTAAGAAGACTCAAGCGTCTAAGCTTGGGGATGCCCAAGGCATCCCCTTCTTCATCGACAACATTATCAGGTTCCTCCCCTAAAACTATATTTTTATTCCATCACATCTTATGTACTTTGCTTGGAGCGTTGGTTTGTTTTTGTTTTTGTTTTTGTTTGAATAAAATGGATCCTAGCATTCTTTGTGTGGGAGAGAGACATGCTCCGCTGTTGCATATGGACAAATATGTCCTTAGGCTTTACTCATAGTATTCATGGCGAAGGTTGAATCTTCTTCGTTAATTTGTTATATGGTTGGAAACGGAAAATGATACATGTAGTAATTGCTAAAATGTCTTGGATAATGTGGTACTTAGCAATTGTTGTGCTCATGTTTAAGCTCTTGCATCATATACTTTGCACCTATTAATGAAGAAATACATAGAGCTTGCTAAAATTTGGTTTGCATAATTGGTCACTCTAAGGACTAGATAATTTCTAGTATTGAGTTTGAACAACAAGGAAGACGGTGTAGAGTCTTATAATGTTTACAATATGTCTTTTATGTGAGTTTTGCTACACCGGTTCATCCTTGTGTTTGTTTCAAACAACCTTGCTAGCCTAAAACCTTGTATCGAGAGGGAATACTTCTCATGCATCCAAAATCCTTGAGCCAACCACTATGTCATTTGTGTCCACCATACCTACCTACTACATGGTATTTCTCCGCCATTCCAAAGTAAATTGCTTGAGTGCTACCTTTAAATTTCTATCCTCTACCTTTGCAATATATAGCTCATGGGACAAATAGCCTAAAAACTATTGTGGTATTGAATATGTACTTATGCACTTTATCTCTTATTAAGTTGCTTGTTGAGCGATAACCATGTTCCTGGGGACGCCATCAACTACTCTTTGTTGAATATCATGTGAGTTGCTATGCATGTCCGTCTTGTATGAAGTAAGGGAGATTTACCACTCATTTAATGGTTAGAGCATGCATAATGTTAGAGAAGAACATTGGGCCGCTAACTAAAGCCATGAATCATGGTGGAAGTTTCAGTTTTGGACATATATCCTCAATCTCATATGAGAACATTAATTGTTGCTACATGCTTATGCATTAAAGAGGAGTCCATTATCTGTTGTCTATGTTGTCCCGGTATGGATGTCTAAGTTGAGAATAATCAATAGCGAGAAATCCAATGCGAGCTTTCTCCTTAGATCTTTGTACAGGCGGCATAGAGGTACCCCTTTGTGACACTTGGTTAAAACATATGTATTGCAATGATAATCCCGGTAATCCAAGCTAATTAGGACAAGGTGCAGGCACTATTAGTATACTATGCATGAGGCTTGCAACTTGTAAGATATAATTTACATAACACATATGCTTTATTACTACCGTTGACAAAATTGTTTCTTGTTTTCAAAACCAAAGCTCTAGCACAAATATAGCAATCAATTCTTCCCTCTGCGAAGGGCCTTTCTTTTACTTTTATGTTGAGTCAGTTCACCTATCTCTCTCCACCTCAAGAAGCAAACACTTGTGTGAACTGTGCATTGATTCCTACATACTTGCATATTGCACTTGTTATATTACTTTGCATTGACAATATCCATGAGATACACATGTTATAAGTTGAAAGCAACCGCTGAAACTTAATCTTCCTTTGTGTTGCTTCAATACCTTTACTTTGAAATTATTGCTTTATGAGTTAACTCTTATGCAAGACTTATTGATGCTTGTCTTGAAAGTAGAGAGTGAATTTGGTGATCATGGGGATACGTGAGCACCCCCTAGCTACCGTTGGATTGGCGTTGAGATTCAATTTTTGGCTCACGGCGACCACACGCCGTGAATATCTTTTTTGGCTGCTTTCCCCGCATCGCCTCCCAACCTGTGTTTCCCTCTTTTTTGGTTGCTTCCTCTGGCTCAAGGCGACCATGCCTGCCGGAGCGGCTCGACGGTGGGCTGGTGGGCATGGTGGCCCTTGGAGGCGCGCGGAGGGCAGGGATCGAGCGAGGACCTCCGTTCCATTCCCTCCCTGGACATGCTGGACAAGTTTCGCCTCCATGCGATTTCGATTTGATTTATTAGGAGGAGGTTGTGGAGGAGCGGCGGGCGTGTCCCTGTCGGCCGGCAGGAGGACGACGGCAGCAAGCGGCCGGGGGTGCTCGACGGGCGCGTCCGTTCCGGCCGGCGGGAGGACCACGAGGCCACGAGTGGCGGGGGGCGCGAGGCGGCCGCGTCCGTGCCGGCCGACGGGACGACCATGGCCACGGCGGCGGCTGCGGTTGAAGGCCAGCGGGAGGACCACAAGCGGCGGAGGGCGTCGAGGCAGCGACGGTCGCTGGATTGTGGCCGGCTCCGGCAGCGAAGACCAGCCTTAGCTGCCCCGCGAGCAGCCGCCATCGTGGGTATTGTCCGGGCCATGCTCGTGGTCTAGTTCGTCCAGGTGAGAGACAGGCACAAAGGGCGGTGTCGCAGACCGGACTCGGGAGAGGGAGGCACGGATACGGCCGCATCTCCTAGCATCTGAATCAGAACAAGCGGCCGTTGACTCGATTTGGGCCGGCGAGGTAGGACCGTGGCATTGGAAGAGCGATGCAGCTGGTGGTGTTAATGGCCGGATATTTGGGCTAACTAATCGCTTAAAACTGAAAGAAACGAAGAGTGAATCAATCACAATTCCTGCTGCCATAACAAGGTGACTTGATTAATCGGTCTGTGGAAGCTATTGTTAGCCAGCCCACTCAAATTTAATGATCTGGTTCGCGACGCCGCTCCTCACTGCACCTCCACAAATCTCCCAAACCGGTCCTCAGCTGCCAACCCCGCTCGCGCGCATGTCGGACGCACCCGGCATCCCGCTCCTCCCGGATCAGATTACCGGTACCAGGACCAGGGAAACTGTGCGCACCGCGGACTCTCGCCGCCGGCACGCGCTCCACCTCCATCGGAGAAGACGGCCGTGATTTGCTCGGCTCAGGTCGACTCCTCTCGATTCCTTTGCCGGGGACGTGTAGGATGCTCGCAAGGAGGTGAGCATGGCCACCGCGCCAGCGTCGATGGAGGAAATCCAGGGATGCATTAGTTGGAGCGGACGATGGAACTGTTTTGGAAGGAGTATTAGATGGTGGTCAGGGACACGGTCAAAGGGGTGGGAAGAAATCATTTTTTAACAGTATATCACCTCACGGAAAAATTCACGCCGTTAGACACGTGTCGAGCAAAGAAGGGGTGCTCACGTATCCCCCTGTTCACCAGGTTTCATCCGCTTGAAAGTACTATTCACGAAAAGTCTTTGCTTTATGATTCATTTGTTTACTCATGTCATTTACATTGTTTTGATCGCTGCATTCATTACATATGCTTACAATAGTATGATCGAGGTTATGATGGCATGTCACTTCAGAAATTATCTTTGTTATCGTTTACCTGCTCGGGACGAGCAGAAACTAAGCTTGGGGATGCTGATACGTCTCCGACGTATCGATAATTTCTTATGTTCCATGCCACATTATTGATGATATCTACATGTTTTATGCATACTTTATGTCATATTTATGCATTTTCCGGCACTAACCTATTAACGAGATGCCGAAGAGCCAGTTGCTGTTTTCTGCTGTTTTTGGTTTCAGAAATTCTAGTAAGGAAATATTCTCGGAATTGGACGAAATCAACGCCCAGGGGCCTATTTTGCCACGAAGCTTCCAGAAGACCGAAGAGGAGACAAAGTGGGGCCACGAGGTGGCCAGACACCAGGGCGGCGCGGCCCAGGCCCTGGCGGCGCCGGCCTGTCGTCTGGGCCCCTCGTGCGGCCCCCTGACCTGCCCTTCCGCCTACAAATAGCCTTCGTCGCGAAACCCCCAGTACCGAGAGCCACGATACGGAAAACCTTCCAGAGACGACGCCGCCGCCAATCCCATCTCGGGGGATTCAGGAGATCGCCTCCGGCACCCTGCCGGAGAGGGGAATCATCTCCCGGAGGACTCTTCACCGCCATGGTCGCCTCCGGAGTGATGAGTGAGTAGTTCACCCCTGGACTATGGGTCCATAGCAGTAGCTAGATGGTTGTCTTCTCCTCATTGTGCTTCATTGTCGGGTCTTGTGAGCTGCCTAACATGATCAAGATCATCTATCTGTAATGCTATATGTTGTGTTTGTTGGGATCCGATGAATAGTGAATACTATGTTATGTTGATTATCAATCTATTACCTATGTGTTGTTTATGATCTTGCATGCTCTCCGTTACTAGTAGAGGCTTTGGCCAAGTTGATGCTTGTAACTCCAAGAGGGAGTATTTATGCTCGATAGTGGGTTCATGCCTCTATTGAATCTGGGGGAGTGACAGAAACCCCTAAGGTTGTGGATGTGATGTTGCCACTAGGGATAAAACATTGATGCTATGTCCGAGGATGTAGTTATTGATTACATTACGCACCATACTTAATGCAATTGTCTGTTGTTTGCAACTTAATACTGGAAGGGGTTCGGATGATAACCTGAAGGTGGACTTTTTAGGCATAGATGCATGCTGGATAGCGGTCTATGTACTTTTTCGTAATGCCCAATTAAATCTCACTATACTCATCATATCATGTATGTGCATGGTCATGCCCTCTCTATTTGTCAATTGCCCAACTGTAATTTGTTCACCCAACATGCTATTTATCTTATGGGAGAGACACCTCTAGTGAACTGTGGACCCTGGTCCATTCTTTTAATCGAATACAATCTACTGCAATACTTGTTCTACTGTTTTCTGCAAACAATCATCATCCACACTATACATCTAATCCTTTGTTACAGCAAGCCGGTGAGATTGACAACCTCGCTGTTTCGTTGGGGCAAAGTACTTTGGTTGTGTTGTGCAGGTTCCACGTTGGCGCCGGAATCCCTGGTGTTGCGCCGCACTACATCTCGCCGCCATCAACCTTCGACGTGCTTCTTGACTCCTACTGGTTCGATAAACTTTGGTTTCTAACTGAGGGAAACTTACTGCTGTACGCATCACACCTTCCACTTGGGGTTCCCAACGGTCGCGTGATGTACGTGTGTCAGTGTGTTGGGGACACAAGAGACTTCTTGTATCGTGATTGCAGGGTTGCTTGAGAGGGATATCTTTGACCTCTACCTCCCTGAGTTCGATAAACCTTGGGTGATCCACTTAAGGGAAAACTTGCTGCCGTTCTACAAACCTATGCTCTTGGAGGCCCAACACTGTCTACAGGAAAAGAAGCCAACAGTAGACAGCAACAACCTGGGAGTGCCTGGGGCTGACCAGTGGGGCACCCCAGGGCTGCACCCCATGTGCCGGCGCGGCCAGCATGGGGGGCGCGCCGCCCTGTGGGGAGGGCCCCACCTGGCCCTCCACTCACTTATCCACCTACCACTCCACTCTCTTCCACGGGAAAACACACCACCATTGTTCAAACCCGAGTTTCTTGATATTCTTGCTCGAGATTTTCGATCTCCTTTCTCAGCCCATCTTTGCTCCTGATATTTGGTGCATCTGTTCTCCGGTATGTGACTCCTCCGATTATCCAAATAGAATTTTGTTTGGTTGAGTATATCTTGAGTATTTTGCTGCTGTAGGTGACATGTTAAGTGAGTTTGCATGCTTGTTCTAAGTTGTAGAAATTAGTTTTGAAGCATGTTTAGTACTCTATCAAGTTCCTATAGTAGTTTCCCTCATTTATATGTCTCAAAATCAACTTTTATGATGATTGTTGAAAAATTTCAGAAATTGGAGCGGAATAGACACCAACTCAACTAACATGAATTGGAGGTGCATGACGTTATGAGAGTCCACCGTGAAGAGGGGGTATTTCCCTCCTACTATCCATGCACCGATTTCATGAAGAGTGCAAGAATTTTTCAGGATGTTCAAAATCTAATTTCTAATGCAGGGTTAGAGGATTTTGTTGTTGGTGAACCTTACCAATATGCAAAACTAACCATGTCAGTTGTGCAGGATTTTGAATTCCATTGGTCCCAACCTAACCCCATGGTTCAATATAAAATCTACAATAAAACTATCAACTTGCCCTTTGATGATTTTTGTGCAGCTATTAAAGTGCCACAGTGGGGATCACATGAGAAGATTAGGGGGCTGCCACGGCAACTCTTGAATCTATACGAGATGATCTGTCAAGGGAGAAGCTTCTCGGATGAGAGTGGTAAAATTCGTAGTATTCAACTCCCATCTATTCGCTATTTTGCTTACATTATCACCAAGTGCGTTCTTGCTAGAAAGAATGCAAATAAGTTATCCATCCATGACTTGGTTTTCTTAGCTGCTGCATTGCAACATGATAGAACTTATAATTTGGGTGCTTCGATAGCTTTTAGACTTGCTACTAACCGTGATAAAGGAGGAATTGGTGGAGGTCTCATTGCCTCTCATTTGCTAGCTATGCATGGTGTAGAACCTCACTCTCTTGATGTTCAGCTCTCTATAGAGAAACTTGATATTGTTTCCATGATAAAACATGACTTTGTTTCCAATTGGTCTAATTTGAATAACCTGCTCTATGAGATAACCTTTTTCAAGAAAAACTGGAGAGTAACTAAATCTGAAAGGCTAGTTGGATTGTCTGCACCTGCTTTGTTTAACCTTGATTCCAGGGAAAGTTGGTCGGTCACAGAAGATGAACTTGATGCATACATAGAGAGGAGCGGCCATCACGCAGGGGACGGCATGGAGGAGGCCGAGGAACCCCTCGACTTGTCATCCGACGCAGCAAGTTCTTCACATCAGCATTTTGGGCATGTGGAGCCTTCATCCTCTTCTTCTGCACAGGGATCTTATTACGACCACACCATGTATGATCCACCGACATGGAACCCTGACCCTCGGTGGGATTGATCTCCACTTAGGCCAAAATCCTAAGCTTGGGGGGAGGTATGCCGGCATCACTCATTCATTGCATATTACAATTGCCGATCATTTGTATATACTTGTTTCGCTTCCTTTGGTTGTTTCTCTTTCGGTTATTTTTATTTCAGTAGTTTCTTATTTTAGTTTTTGAAGGTTGTTACTACTGTAGTAACCTTTACTTTTACCTTTTTATTTCATTTGTGTGCCGATGGTTGCCTCTAATATGAGGAAGATGATATTTGGGGAAGTGCTGTCTAAAAAACAGATTCTGGACTGATACTAAAAAAAATTCCTAAAAATTTCCAGAACGTTATTTTGAGCAGAATTTTTTTGTGCATGTTCCCCAGGTTATTATCTAACTTTCATTACTTGCGCACTTTTCGAGTTTAACAGCAGAAGATTTTCGAAAAAATAATTACTGTACTGCTGTCAAAGTTTGGCAGATTTCAGCCGCTTTGCTTTTATGTGACTCTTTTAGTTTTCATTCTCTTGTTTTTTGCTTTGTTTCTTTTCTAAAACACAAAAATGACCAAAAATATTTCTTTTGTTTCTCTTGATCATTTGTTTATTTGGTTTCTTGTTCCTATTTTGCTTTATTTACTATTGTTGGTTTGCTATCAGAAAATCCAAAAAGATTTTACTTTCGTTCTTGTTTCCAATTCGAAAACACCAAAAATATTTGTTGTTCTTCTTTGGTTTTGTAAAGTTTATTATGGAGTTCAGTGGTCCCCGGTGGTTGGATCTTGGTTTTCATTTCATATTATTCGAGCCACACAAGTGAAAGGCAATAATGACGATCTACGACAACTCGACTGTGGTGAGAGGCTGGTATGAACTCTATTTGTTTTTATTTTTGTACATATACTCATCCATGTGAGCATGCTTATTTGGTTCATGTGAGGTATATGTCATTTAATGAAATTCTAGTAGTTCATGATCTCTCATGTTTAGCTCCAATTATTAATAATGAGTAGCATGTCATAAATATTTGCTTACATTGTTTTATTCATAGATAGGTATGACATTGTGGTATCCTCCTCTGAATAATTCATTTGAATTGACTTGGCACATGCTCACGCATGCATATTACTGAAAAACAGAAGTCAATTAAGCCTTGATGATTTACTTTGCATCAGAGTTCTTGTATCACTTTTATGCCTCCGTTAAATATTATTTTGTCGCAAGCATGATTATGATGGTTATTGCTCTCTTGATTGTCGTTTCCCAGTCTATTGCTAGCCTTCACTTGTACTGAGCGGGAATGCTGATCGTGCTTCCAAATCCCTGAAAACCAAGTTATTCCAAAGTGTCCACCATAGATACCTATGCATGGCATTTCAAACCATTCCACATAAATTTTCATGTGCTACCTTTAAAACCTTCAAAGTACTTCTCAATTTGTGTCAATGTTTTATAGCTCATGAGGAAGTATGTGGTGTTTTATCTTTCAACCTTGTCATTTACTCCTGACAGACTTTCACCAATGGACTAGTGGCACATCCGCTTATCCAATAATTTTGCAAAAGAGCTGGCAACGGGGTGCCCAGCCCCAATTAATTAATTTTCAATAATAATTCTCTTCACATGTTTTGCCCTGATTTATCAGTAAGCAACTTAATTTGCAAATAGACACTCCTCCATGGTATGTGAATGTTGGAAGGCACTCGGGGATTCGGTTAGCCATGGCTTGTGAAAGCAAAGGTTGGGGGAGTGTCATCCATAATGAAACTAAAATACATGTGTAAACTAAAGAGAAGAGGGATGATTTACCTTGCTGGTAGAGATAACGTCCTTCATGGGAGCCGCTCTTGAAAGTCTGGTTGACAAGGTAGTTAGAGTGCCCACTACCATTCGTTGACAACAACAAACATCTCTCAAAAAAAATTTACTTCTGTTTTAAAAATGAAAAGCTCTAGCACATGTTAATCCCTGCTTCCCTCTGCGAAGGGTCAATCTTTTACTTTTATGTTGAGTCACCATCCTTTCTTTGAGCACCTTCTTGAGAGCATAATTATCATTCTTAGTGTAATATGTTTGTCCCAGAATATGGTTAACTGTGGTATAACTTTGATGCTTTTATCTTTGATAATCTTTACTTCTAGTCTTTCCATGAAATTCAGAGGTGCCTGGGCATTTATGTTTTGTTGTACAAATACGGGCAAGCGAGATACCACTTTATCATATCTTTTTATGAGCATTGCAATCCTGCTGATAGATATGTTTCATGATGCTTATTATTAATTTGTTGGTATCTTTTTCATGATTGACATAACTATTAGATGACTTTATTTGCATTTATCTTATCATGAATTGCCTAAGTACTCATCCATATAATGAGAGTATTTACATCATATGAGCAAATGTGTTCGTGAAAGTTCTTTTATCGCACTCAGTTATTAACTGAATTGCTTGAGGACAAGCAATAAGCTAAGCATGGGGGAGTTGATACGTCCAAAACGTATCTACTTTCCCGAACATTTTTGCTATTGTTTTGCCTCTAATTTGTGTATTTTGCATACAACTAACACGGATTAACGCTGTTTTCAGCAGAATTGCCCTGGTGTCTTATTTTTGTGCAGAAAATCAACTTTCAGGAAAATCTCCGGAAATAATTGCAATGAGCCTATTTTCACAGAAGACCTACGGAGCCAGAAGACGAGACAGATGGGGGCCACGAGGTGCGCACACCACATGGCGGCGCGGTGGGCCTCTGGGCCGCGCCGCCATATGGGGACGCCGCCTTGGCCAGCCCCCGACGCTTCCCTCTGGACTACTTAAATTCCTTGACCAAAAAACGCACGGGGGTTCGACCAATTTGCCAGAAGACATCCAGAACTCCGCCGCCATCGAAAACTCTATTTCGGGATCAGAAACTCCGTTCTGGCACTCTGTCGGGACGGTGAATTGGAGGAGATCATCGCCATGATCGCCACCGACGCCTCTCCATCAACCATCTATGCTTCCCCCATCCGTGTGTGAGTAAATCCCCGCTGTAGGCTGAAGGGGATGGTAGGGATAGGATGAGATTGTCCATGCAATAGCCATAAGATTGTTAGGGCATGGTGCCTAATATCGGTTGTTGGTACTTTTATGATATTGTTGCAACTTGTTATGCTTAATGCTTTTCACTAGGGCCAGAGTGCCATGATTTCAGATCTGAACATGTTATTGATTCATGATGATATTCACTGTTTTATGATCTTACCTTCAAGTTGTATACACATATTGCTATCCGGAACCCGAGGCCCCAAAGTGACAGAAATTGGGACAACCGGAGGGGAAGACTGTGATATGAGGATCACATGTGTTCACGGAGTGTTAATGCTTTGCTCCGGTACTCTATTAAAAGGAGTACCTTAATTACCAGTAGTTTTCCTAGAGGCCCGGCTGCCACCGGCTGGTAGGACAAAAGATGTTGTGCAAGTTTCTCATTGCGAGCACGTACGACTATATACGGAACACATGCCTATGGTTATTTAGTACTTGGATACGGTTTTATTATTATCTGCAAATGCCTTGTCTTGATTATTACATGAGTTATCTTATCCATGCAGCGCCCGTTCATCCATCCCTATGCCTATAGTATTTTAATCCTGCTGTTTACTATAATCACTACTGCTGTCTTTATTACACTGCTGCTTATATTTCACTACTGTTACAGCTATAAAACTGTTGCTACTGATAAACTCTTGCGAGCAAGTCTGTTTCTAGGTGCAACTGAATAGATAACACTCCATTGTTAAGGCTTACAAATATTCTTTGGCTCCCCTTGTGTCGAATCAGTAAATTGGGTTTTACTTCCCTCGAAGAATGTTGCGATCCCCTATACTTGTGGGTCATCAGATGGCTGCGGCGCGACTTCAACGCATGCATCTCGGCAAATAAGGTGGGTTGGAGCTCGAGCTTCTCAAGGTGTTGGCGCAGCATCGGGAAGCAGATCTGGGTGGCTCATCGCTCGCGTCCATGGTGGGCGTACAACGGAGCTGCTGCGGCGAGCTCGGTCAATCAGCGCTGCCTCCAGCAGCCATATCTTCTTCTTCTCCTTGGTGTCATCTTGGCCGGCCGTGGCGGCGAGGGGCAGGGCACTGACGACGACAAGAAGTTTGTGGCGGCTGGCAAATCCCAAGGGCTGGTCATCGATCTTGTTTGGCCATGATCCAGGAGTTCTTCAGCGGAGGACCGATGTCGGCGGCCTTCACCGCCCTGCCTCTGCATCTTATGGTCAAAAGGCGACCCTCCTCATCTTCTTCTTCCCAGAGACCAAGCAGTCCGAGGGGATGACCTTCAGCTCCAGCCACGACGCCAGACCAAGTGGTTCGTCCCCGGCGCCGGTGTCTGTTTTGTGGCGGAGCAACGCAACGACGACCTTCAGGCACGGAGAAGAGATGGAAGGACCTGATTGCTTTTCCCATTATCTTTCTAGGATCCTTTCTGTAAAAATTTCGTCCTTATCCAGAATTCCCCTGTTATGTGGGGGTTTTTCTGCAATTTGTACTCTCCGTCTCGTTAATACTAGCAGCTTCGAGGGTCTTCGGACCCTTTCCGTGTAAAAAAAAGGAACCAAAAGACCATAGAAGAGAGAAACAACCATCGCCATTAATGAAATTAGAAACCGAAAGATCCAAATCTATAACCACACTCAAAAACACAAGACAAACTCAATGTCACAAGATCTACCGAGCACACAACTCAGCGCACTCTGAGCCCGTAGTTAGACTGTACACCAAAGCAAAGCATGAACATGACGACAAGGACCTTATCCTGCCGCTATTGACCATTTTTTTGAACAAGGTAGGTCCCGAAGGACCTGGAGCATGCATTATATCGTCGGTGGGAGCACAGTTACATAGACGACCTCAAGGAAAAGAAAAATTACAACCAAGTCCCTATCTTTTGCACTAAGCACCCTGCAAAGACGCGTAGAAACGCGATCGAGTCCATTGCCGACAGAAGAAGACACATCGGCGTCGCCGTCGCATCCATCCTCGGGGACGAAACCACTTGAGGACGGAGCAATGCTCCTCGCCACGCTGTAGTCGAAGAACCTCCAACGCTGGAGGAGAAAGCTCGAAACAAGTCTGAGCGCAGCAGGGCCAACCCTATGGCCAAGGATAGCGTCGGCCAGAGCTAGCCGACGCTTGGAGGCTGCTGCCGACGTTGCACGCTCTAGACACCTCGAGCGCCTCCTCTGCAAGGTCGTCTCAGCCGCAGACATCCTCTCCTCCCCCTCGCCACCGAGGCCGGCCAAGAGGAGATGAAGGCGAAGCAGGCCACCCAAGCAGAATTGACGAAGACGCTTATTGAAACAGGGGCGCGCCGAAGAAGCAGATCTGTCTGTCTTCCACTATGGAAGAACAGCAGAGTCTGCCAGCGGCGCCGACCTGACGCAGCGTCGACACACCAGGCTTGGAGGAGACCCCTGCGTACCTCCATATGCGCAGGTACTGGCATCATCCTTCCTCTTCTCCTCGCCACCCTGGCCGGCAAGAGGAGGAAGAGATGGAAGCCCAACACCGCAGATCCAGGGGTAACAACTGTGGATCTTATGCGTGGAGATCCCTGGGGCGGCAGATCTCGCCGTCTCCGACCACCGGAGCTCGAGAAGATGGAGCCACGAACACATGTTGTTCAAGATCTGATCCAGAAGATCTTGAACCCTACACCAAACTACCGGCAAACCGCCAAAAACTAAAAAACTAAGCCTAAAAACTACTCCGGCGCCGTCTCCTCTCCATCTCCGGCCGGCTATTCCGGCGGAGAGGAGGAGGGAGAGGCCCGACGAGGAGGAGAAAAGAGGCAGGTACTGTAGAGGGTCGAGAGCGGTAAGGGGGCGGGGGGGGGGGGGGGGGAACGAGAGCGGTTGGACTCAGGATGCCCGCTATTGACAATTTGACAGAAAAAAAAAACCAAACGGTGTGTACAAAAAAAAAACGGAGGCCAACGTACGCGCAATTTGGACCGACAGAAGCCAGTGTCGGCCGGGGCATCAGTGTAACAGCGGATCTACTCGCTCCATCCATCCACGGAAGCTTCGACCTCTGTCTGAAAAGCAAATTGATTAATGACGAGTAGTACTCGTTACCTAAATCTTTCTTCTCCTAATCAGCAGCGGGGCCGGCCGGCCTTTCAGCTTTCACTGAACACATGATCGCTGGATGGATCGCCCAGCTCACACTCCACCGTACCCAGCACACTGCTCCACTGCCCACTGCCCACTGCCCACTGGTAGTGATAGATAAACAAGCAGAGCTGGTCGAGGGATCGCGTGGCCGGGCACGTGATGCTGGTGGCCATCGCATCGGCCATCGGCGACCAGCGAAAATGCACGCCGTCGCGCGCTTTTCCACTAGCTGTGTCCTGTGTGTGCCCGCTCCGAGAGAGACTCTCAATTAAAACCACCTTGACTCCTCATCCATGGCGCCTTTCCGGGTGGTGGCTCCCCGCCCCGCCGTGGAAATTTACGAGCGCTCGCCGTTGAGCCTTTTTCCGGTAAAAGTTCTGGTTTGGCCGTTGTACCAGCTGGGGCATCCACCGTACCGTACCATTCAGTAAACTTCCTTCGTTTTTTTCCACCTTTCCTATCCGACTTGAGCTAGCTCCCAGGTTACTGTGGGAGGTTCTTGGCTACTCCCATTGATTTTACTCTCAAAACATGCATGATAGTACGAGTTGGAACGGTTTATGATCATGGCTGTCGGGGCCGACGTGACATCGCTCGTTCCCAAATCTATGCAAACAACCGGGCGACACGCCGGTGCTAGACTTGCAGGCAGGCTAGAAATGAAATGAATTACCGAGCAATTTACGCTCCGTCGTTTCTCAAAGGACAGCGTATTTTTATTGCGTCACGACAGGTTTCTGACTACCAACTGCTTACCAAATTTCTGACCCTAGATTCATTTCGAAGAGCATTTTGTGATTTTGTCAGATTGCAATAGTAACTATTGTCAAAGGTTTATCTTAACTGCATAAAATTATTAGACGTAATCATCGAAACCAAGGATAGACATCTTGAGCACTGTCCACCGGAGAAAAGGGAGGAACGCACTGCTGTTCATCGTTCCATTCTTTTTTTTTTTTGAAACGAGTCGTTCCATTCTTTATGTCCCACAAACGCATGCAAACTACAGTATCATTGACTGATATGTTGTGTCTCTTGATTTTGTATCTGATTTCGCAACAGTAACATCGGCAGCAACCGGGGTTCTCCCTGATTTCTAGCGCGTCAAGTACCGAACCTATTGGCGTGAAATTTCCGCAAAGACAAGTGAGAACGGAAGGGCTCGTGGCGCCAGTACATTCTATAGTGAGTAAAGTCTGAAAAAAACCTTGAACTTGTAGATGGTGTCTAGATCAAACCTTAAACTCTAAATTCTGAAAATCAGCACCCTAAACTATGCGATCCCGGTCTAAGATGGCATTTAGGTCGTTTCCAAATGAGGGAATTGCTGAGGTGGTCAGGTTCCTTCCAAATCTATTAGACTCACATGTACGTATGACCCACATATGACATATCCCATATGAATTTTCTTTTTCTTTAATCTCTCCTCTCTCTGCGCTGACCAGTACTGCAGTACACCTCCTCCTCAGCCCATCTCGAGGAACGGCAGCACCTCCCACCTTCAGCAGCGGCGCCGTTCGCACACCTGCTGCAGCGGCGAGCTCATTCCCGCACAGCTCCGGTAGCGCCTCTCGTCTCAAGCAGCGGCGCGCAACAAAAATCCCCAAAGGAAAAAAAATTGTGTTCTCACCCCAGCGGACATCAACCTCGACTTGGTCCTCGAGCCGGAGGACCCGGCGCCGACGTGAGCGGGCGACTACTGGGACTCCTCCCGCTGGCGACAACGTTCATTTCCCTATCCTGCGCAGTCAGGTCCTTTACTGACGGCTCCCTCACCGCCTCGCGATCGGCGACATCGTCTGACGACGCGGCCCGCAGTAGCGGGAGGGCCTTGCCATAGTTCGGCGGGCGGAGCACCAGCTTGCTGTCCCGGCGAGTGATGGCGTCCGGAAGGAGTGGACCTTGGCGCAGATGATATTCCCCCTGCCCTCCTTCACGGCGACGACCACGACACGTCCACGACGCCGTCAGTTGGCGCTGCAGGCTGGAACCATGCAAGGGAGTGGGTGGCGCATGGAGGGAGACCATGGTGGCTATGCATTCCATCGAGGTCGGGGAGTGTTTCCATCTTTAGATATGTGCAGTTAGAAAAGTCAACAATCCCGGCAATGGAGATGGCACGTCAGCAAACCCCGGCTGCAATTAGCGTCACGCGGGAAGCGATCGGGATTTAAGAGTTGAGGGTGCTAATTATAGGGATTCAGAGTACGGGGTTTGAACTCGACAACCTCTACAAGTTCAGGGTTATTTTCAGACTTTACTCTTCTATAGTGGACAACTTACTGTAGTGTTCAACAAGACGCTTACTTTATTCCTAACTCGTAACATAACCTGGCTTAAAAGTCTGACCCCGGCCCGTGCCCGTTGTGAAGCAATGATATTCTTGGGCGAGGCGTTTTGTAGATCGAGCTAAATATAAGTTGTTTTCTTCTTGAAAAGACTGAAAATGGCGTTTTCTTTTTGCAAATTTTGAAAACCTCCGAAAAAAATCAAGATGTAGATAATGATGTATGCCGTTTGTTCCGGTAAAACCCCTCCCCAAAACTCGAAGCAAACTTGAACACAAAAACGGCTGAGATCGCTTGATACCTCTTCGTTATTAATATTAAACAAGTATACGTAGCCCTATATAAAATAGGTTGCATACGTATGTATATGATTATATACGTACGCGGATCATTGGCCGCGACTCTTCCGTGTTGTGGCAGTCATGGCCGCCAGGCGGTGCTGGCCGGAAACGACACTACGAGGTAGCGTCGGGCAACACGAGCCTCGACAATGCCCGACGGGACAATGAACGGCCAGGCAGTTCGCCCCGGACAGCTGGGGCGATTTAGACGGATTGTTTGTCGCGTTGGGTATGAGACTAGCCAGAATGTCTTCTGGTTGCGGTGATAGCGCCGGATTGTTTTGCGGCGACGATTGCGCCTATATGTGGGCGGGTTTGGAATTTGGGTTTGGACATAGGCCTAAATAGCATCGGTTGGATTTGGTTAAGTTTGCGGAGGGGGTTGTACTAGAGAAAGCATCATGATGTATTTTACGGATGTGCAAAATTTTAAGTCAAAACACCTTATATTCTAAGCAGTTCAAAAATAACGAAAGTGGAAATATGAAGTAGTGAACATTGTAAACTTTAAAATCTCCAACAAAATGTTACATTTTGTTATTTTTGTGTGGCCTAAAACAAAAGGTGTTTTAAGTTGAGATTTTGCAAATTAGTACAACACATCATCATCAACATCTACATTTTTTTTCATAATTTTGGAGACTTCAAAATGTTGTTTCAATTTTCTCATAAAATTAGCTTACGTGTAGACCCAAGCTACATTTTAAAGTTTTCCGGGATATCTTTGGGCTAAATGAATGTGTACGACCTAGCTATAGGGGATTCCTGTCATAGTCGAGTGGATCGATCGAGCTGCTCCTTTCCACTTTTCGCGATCAATTTATGAGCTGCTCGCGCCAACCCAAGATTAGGTTGCTAATGGTTGGTTTGTCTAGGCTCAATCAAACGCTTTGCAGTAGTTGTTTTTGTACGAGTGTACATGAAAGAGAGTGACCTGGCCAGCACCGACAGTTTCCTCTTCTTTGTTGGCATGTTCAGTACAGCAAAAAATGCAGGCAATCAGCAAAAAGAGATCGATGCATATTTTTTTTCAAAGGTAGCATAAATAAATGATGGAGGTTTTAAGGCCAAAAGTCAAAGCAAATTGGTGGCTTTCCTGAAAGGGGAAAAGAGAATCACGACATGGAACGAGTCACGGCTGTTAGCATGGCTGCGTGGCAGATATTTTTGTTTTGTTTTTTACTAGCTCCGTTTTCTGTATATAAGGCCACTATCAAAAATACATTTTGCATCTTCATAAACCACTAAGACTAATAGAGAAAATTGATTAAATTTCTACCTCGTAGGATGATATTCAATAATGCAGAAGTTGTATGTAGGTATAGAGAAAGGACACCGCATGCAATATGTTTAATTAGCCAAGGACACACGAGAGCATTTTTCCATAGTTAATCATGCTTTTTATTAGTTGGTTGTGTTTCCTTGGTACTCCCTCCGCCGTTCACAATTATTTTGCGTTCTGGGTTCAGTCAAAATCAAACTTTGTAATGTTTTTGACTAAATATTTCAAAGCCTGCATTGTAAAATCTATAGTACTAAGTGAGCCTAAATCACTTGGTTAGAAAAGTGAATGTGCAACCTAGCCATCCAAGTTCAATTTCTCGTGGACAAGGATTTAGATTCTTGTTATTTCAAAAAAAAAAAGAGTTGTAGAGGCTTTCCTTACCGCATTCCTTTTAAAACAACTATAGTATTAGAACATCCATAAACTATATTTTCATAATATATGCATTTTTGTGATTGTATTTTTCATATTTTTGGTTAAGCTTGAAAATTTGATTTTGATTAAACCCAAAACAAATTAAATAAAAACCGAGGTATCATTTGAAATGAGAGTTTATGGTCTTACATATAAAAAAAGAAAGAAGTAGTAGTTGTTAGCATTACTCCCCCTGTTTTTATTTACTTCACATTATGGCTTAAATTGTAGCTAAAATTATGTCAAGCTTGACGAAAAATATAGAAAAAAAATCAGAATCCGTAATAGTTCCGTTTCGTCCGATCGGAGCAACCAGATGGTGCGTGTTTCTTTTTGGATGGACACGCCCATGCTTGGTACGCGTGGGCGCGAGAGGAGACCTGTGTTATATGTACGCGCACCCCACGTTCGTTGAGGGGTCGCCAACGCAGATCACAGCGGGCAGGATCCAACGCCACGGCGGCGTGCCGGGTCATGGCGAGATCGGAGACCGGGTGCGTGCGACTGCGGATGGTGGAGGAAGATGCCGTGGACTCGTCTCGCTACCGGCCACCGGATGAAGCTGCTCCACGTCCAAACGCAGTCGTGGACAAAAACCTATAGGCTCACCTGAACTGAGGGCATCTCCAACCGGCTGATCCAAACGGACGTTTCGGGCCGTTTGCGTGGCCGGCCGGACACGCGGACAGCGCCCCGCATCCGCGTGTCCGTTTGGGTCACACGCTACGCCCAACGCAGCGGCCACCCATAGTGAAACATCAAATAGCATACATAGTTATAAATAGTATGTAACAAATATAGAAATAATATCTAACAATTATAGAATAATATCAAATAGCATAAAACAATATCAAATAAAATGTTGCATGATGAAGAAATAAAATGTGTCATAGTTCGAACAAATATAAAAATTACAAATTGAGATTGTCAACTCAATTTGGACGCTCTAGGATCTCCTTCTGCCTCTTCTCGAACCAAGCTCTCTTCGCCTCGCTCATGTTGGTCAAGTCGGCGTTCATGATCAGGTTGTCCTCGGCTTGGTGTTTGAGCTCAACTTCCTTCGCCTTCAACTCCACCTCTTGGGCCCTTGCCAGTGCTGTGAGCTCAATTTCTCTCTCTTTGAGTTCAATTTCTCTAGCTTTGGTCTTGGCCTTGACCTCTTCTATCTCAAGCTTCTTCTTTTGGACATCGAAGTAGTTCTTCCTGTCCTCCTCTTTCTCCCGGCGCCTTCTCTCATCCCTCTTGTCCGTGGACACCTCTCTATCGGCATGCAGCTCCTTCAAAGTGCCAAACAATAACATGGACGAGGCATCACGCTTCAAGTCGGCTTTGGTTGCCTTGTGGCCGCGAGGACGACTTGCACGAGAAGCGGAGCTACCGCAAGGCTGGCCACCATCAAGGTCAATGACCGTCGGATCTTTGGCGGTCTTGTTGCCAGTCAAGGTCGCCATGTACCCCTCGTACCCCTCCTGGAACTTGGGGGTGCCTGTGAGTATCTTCCAACAATGAGGGAAGGCAAAGGTCTTTTCTCCATTGACCGATTTGTACCAATTCAAAGCTTGCCACGCCTAGAGCAAAGCGAGACAAGAACGATAAACATATGTGCAAACACCGAATGAACGAGTTGAGGTTAAGAATCATACCAAGTCCTTCATGCCCATGCCGCTAACGGGGAGCCGCTTCACGTGATCATACGCACTTTGGAATTTGTTGCATTCCGTTTGAATTGTTCCCCACCTCTTTTGGAGCGATATTTCATTGCGGTCGCTCTCAAATGGATCCTGTCCGTATTTGCGATGCTCATGAAAGTATTCATAAATCCGGCGCTGAATGCGGTCCCCTTCGCTCGGCACCCGTCAATGCATCTTGCCCGATGGTCAGCCATCCTTCGACCAGCACCTTGTCCTCCTTCTCCGTGTAGTTGTCGGTCTGCTTTGCTTACGCGGCGAGCTCGAGCTTGTGCAATGCGGCTTGCGTCAACTCCCGAGCGAACAACGGCTCCTCCTCGATGTTAATGCTGCCGGGACATGCGGTTCGTCCCGATGTGTGTCAACGGCAGCGGCCGGGGGAGCCTGCACGGTCGAATCATAGGGCATGGTGGTCGGCATTGGCTGCGTGTACACCGGAGGGGCCTCGCACGGTGGACAAATCGTCGAGCAGTGTTCCGTGCGCCGGCCATCGCCGTCGCTGCTCCCATGTTCTTGGGGCCTTTGGAGTTCGCCGGCGCACGGTTCAGGTCAATGGACGAAGGAGACGGCCCCGTGAACGACTCGCCCACCTCCGGCGACCCATCCCGTGACGGTACGCGTGCACCGCGCCGATCGCGACCCCAATTCGTGCGCGCCGGGCGTGTACCCAAACGGGGCTACCGGCAGGGATGTTGACCTTGGAGGAAGGGGCCGGGTCACGGACGAGGACGAGCTCCCCCCCGAGGCCGTGCCGGCGGCAGGGAGGATCAAGTGCTGAGCGAGCGCTTGGTGGCCATAAAAGAGCATGGCATGCTCTTGCAAGACGTCCGCCTTGGCCTCCGTCTTGAGTTGGAGAAGCTGCTCCGCCGCCCGCTGCCGCTCCTCCGCGGCAGCGATATCCCTCTTCCTTTGGTCGAGCGCCCTGCGGCGGTCGGCCCTCTTCTTGCTCTCGATCTTCCTCTGCTCCGCGGTGAGGTCGGGCTTCGCCTTCTTGGTCGCCGGCCCGGGCTCCACGACCACCGGAGCGTCCAGTTGAGGAGCCTCCGCCAAGGGAGGAGCGGCAACGGCCGCGAGCTCTGCCTCGTCTCCGATGGTGGCGGTGGCGGTGGCGGCGGCAGTCGCTTCGTCGGCCATCTCTAGGTTTTGGGAGTGGAGTGGACTGGGTGTGTTTTGGGAGACAGACAGGCGGGCCAGGGGCGAACAAGGGGAGGACGCGAGCGACCAGCATCCGGCGTCCGCGGCCACGCAAACTCGTCCCAGATTTGGGCCGGGTTTGGGTCGTCCCGGATGCCGCGGCCATCCGTTTTAGGGATAGGTCCGCGCGCTGGGCCGCGTTTTTGTCCGGCTCGACCCAAACGGACGCGCGGGCGCGGTTTGAGTCGCGCGGTTGGAGATGCCCTGAAGGCCTTCTGTATGTTGTGATCCTTTGTAGCTTGTTTTGCATGTAGGCTAGTCTATGGTGCTCTCGCTCCTTGCTTCCGAGGAAGAGCAGTGGAGGTCCTGGTGCCTAGAAGGTTAGAGCATCTCCAGCCGCGTCTCCCAAAACGTCTCCCAAACCGCGCCGGATTGAGTGTTTGGGGACGTGTTTTATTCGTGCCGCCTTTGGGGGACGTCGCTCTCCAGTCGCGTCCCCCAAACGCCGTCCCCAATCAGGAATTCAAATTGTTGCATTCAAAAGAGATCGTTCCCGCCGAATCGTCGCGATCAGAGTAGCGGCGATCAAAGTAGTAGGCGTGCGATCATATTACAGACCATAGTGCATGCTAAACTAGAAAAGGGGTTGGTCGACGGCGACGTATCCTGAGTCGACGCAGGCCCGTCGATCACGATGACCTCGTCGCTATCTGCCTGGTGCTGTGCATGCTCCGTCTACTCCGCCGCCGTCGCGTAGGCCGACGATGGTGTAGCAGTCGAAGACGCGTCAGCCGGCTCTCGCGCCGCGGTTGCTGCCGCTACCGCTTCCTGGGCCGCCGCGTCGGCCGCAGCGTCGGCCGCCGCCATTTTAGTTTCGATGTCGTCGAGGATCTGGCCTTTGAAAAAGTTGTGCGTCGCCCGCGTCCGGGGAGACATTCCCTTTGTCGACACTCTCAGAAGGGACATGTCGTCCCTACGTTTCTTGAGCTCCAACTTCTCCTCTTGCCTCTTGAGCAGCTCCGCCCACCTTTCGTCGTTCTTTTTGGCGCGGGAGAGAAATGTCGAGGAGATGTCCGCGAGGCATTTCGTGATCGACGCCTGCGTCTTCTCACACGACGCGGCGTCGGCCAAGGCGGCCTTGGCAGCCTTGTTGCCAGTAGGACGCCCTGCCGACGTTGCCAGCGGCGCGTCCAGATCAATGGCGTCCTTCCCCTTGGACAGCGACAGGCGCGTCAACCGCCATTTCTCGTCCTCTTTGAGCTTGGTATAGCAATGCATCAGCGCGAACGACTTATGCCCATCCGAGTTCTTCGCGTAAACCTCCATGGCCCTATCAAACTAGCCAAAGGAAGCGGAATCATTTCATCGAACACAATGTAGACGCTACAGATTATGGAAGAAAGAGTCGTACCATTTGGGAGAGGTCGGCGCCGCTCTCGGCTCTGGTCAGTAATTCCTGATGGTATCCATGGAAGGAGTTCACCGACACCCAGATGGTGGCCCATCGCATCGACATTTCCTTTTGGCTCCTCTTCATTGTCACTTTGTTGTAGTCGCTCTTGATGAGCTTGCGCTCATCGAACTCGGCCTTGATTCTCGCCCAATACTTCCCGTATTTTTGGTTGGCGCCGATGATGGAGTCATGGCTCACCGTCGCCCACGACTCGCACAGACAAAGATCCTCCAAAGCCGTCCACTTGGGGCCTCGTGTGCCCGACGCCTTCTTCTTCTTTTTCTTCTTCACGCCGTCCGCGTCTACCTCCACGAGATCATCATCACCGGCACCCTCCTCGTCTTCTTCCTCGCCGCCCTCTTTGTCCTCGTCGTCGTCCTCCACCCCTCCTCTTCATCGTCCTCCTCGTCCTCACCCCCGCCCTCTTCCTCAGCACCCTCAGCACCGGCGCCGTCGAATTCGAGCGGCCCCCTGCGGCCAGTGAAAGGGTCACCGTCCGCACCGGGTCCTGGCTCGCGCTGCTCGTACGCCGGGGAGTAGAGGTTGTTAGGGTTGAAGCCGCCATGCGGCAGCGCATCCTGGTAGTGTGGCGACAAGTTAGGCGTCACGCACCCGGGAGTGCCGGAGGGGCCGTCGTTGTAGAAGGCGGATGACGACGGAGAGAACACTCCCGGAACGTACACCGGCACGTTCGTACTATATGGGCTCGCGTTGGTGGCGGCGAGACACCCGACCATTAAGTGATGGTGCTGGCGCGCCGCCAGAGCCTTCTTCTCCTGCTCCGCCGCCCTCCGTCCTTTCCGCTCCGCCGTCGACATCTTCCGGCGCAGACAGTCTTGATGCCACTGATCATCGGTCCATCCTTCCGGCTTCTTCTTCGGAGTTGGCGCCTTCCGCGGCTTCGCGAACGGCGCTTTCGCCCCTTTCGTCGCATTGCCCGGCGGCTTCTTGGCCGCTTTCTTGGCAATCTTCTTGGGGGCTACCGGCGGCGTCATGGAATGGGGAGAGGGTAGTGGCGGCGGGTGGACGACGGGAGGGAGAAACAAATCGGCGGGATAGGAGAAATGAATCGCAGCGGGATATGTGTTGGGAGGCCAGAAATGCGCGGTGGGATAGGCGCGATATGGCGGGAGGGGCGGGATTTGGCGGGAGTGGGAGACGATTTTTCACTGAGCCGCTGACGCGCCGGGCCCGCGTCGGTTCGCCTCGCTTTTCGGTGTGTCCGGCGTCCCCGGAGCGTCCCCTGTGGGACGGGGACGGGCTCGGGGCGACGGACACCGTATCTGGGCGCGCCGGAAAAAATTCGGGTTTGAGGGACGCGGCTGGAATGGTTTTTTGATCCGGCGTGCCCCAAATTGCTTTGGGGGACGCTTTGGGGAATTGGGCTGGAGATGCTCTTAGATTGGGTCTTCTTTTTAATGTTCACTCTCCTTGACCGTACTTTTTTCGCAGTGAAAATTCACAATCTGTCGCCCATGATCTGTTTTTTTAACAGGGGAGGGGTTTAGAAGACCACAAAGGAGCTCTATTCATACACGTGGCAGGTAGAAATTTTCAAAGAGGCCCTTTACATCACTTGCCCTAATGAACCTAGTATTTGAAGATAAGACCTCTTTTTTTTTACAGAAAACCACCTAAAGAAACAACAAAAAGCAATCGAGTACATGGAGTGCTCCGCCACCAGTCGGCGGTGACCTCCAGGCTTTGCAACCGAGATCGAAGAGAAGGTTGCTCGCAGTCTCTATTCTGACGAGAAGATCCAACCGCCGGCCACTCCTAGAACGCCGGGGACGAACCACTTGGCTTCCTAGGAGCGGCGAGCTCCAGCGATGGATCCCCAAGTCCTCTGAGCGAAGATCACAACGACGATGACGGTCGTTGTGTGTTTCGCGCAAGGAAAGCTCTAGGAGTGCCACCTCCGCATGGCCGCCACCGCAACACACGCTTGCTCTTCTCCCTCGCCACCGGGGCCGGCCAAGAGGAGCAGCATGTGAGCTTGTCCACCATAACAGAAGAGGCATGGATGCTTATTGAAAGAGGGCTAATGCTCGCATTAGACTAAAGAGGCTCGCACCGGTCGCAGCCTGTCGCAACCGCGACTAAAACCGTGCGATGTCCTAGCCGTTGGAACCGGAACTAATGCTCACATTAGTCGCGGTTCCAAACGCGGCTGAGACTAGTGCTCCGGACGAAAGACTCTTTTTCTACTAGTGAATGTACGTTGTTTGGGCATTAAAATAGTATTCAAGTTGTAACTTTGACCGCTAATTATGTTGACTATATGTGAAAAAACTAAATGCATTGCAAATATTCTAGAAATACGTTTTAGAGAAAACTTGCACATACGATCTTTGAACTTGTAATCTTGATGATTAAAACGATACTCGTGATTGAACCGGGAAAACAGAGCTAGAGATTGTAAATGGTAAAAACTGTGTAGAGCTAGAGACTGTAATATACTTCAACTTGAAAGGGACATTGTGAATTGACCTTCATTGATGAAGTAGTCAGCTACCGGGCAATAGCGCAATGTAGTTTCATTTATTCCGCACACCGGAACAACTGCCACAAAACATCTCACTGGAGATTTTGTATGGCCTGCAATATTGATTTCTCGATGCCGCTGTATTGCTAGTAGACGGAAGAAAAATACAAGGTAGTGTGAGTCAGTGCCGACGCTCCAGGGCTGCAGTGACATCACTGCTTTCGTGGATGTTGACTTTGGAATAGAAATGTTTATTTATACCTAAAACAACTCAATTCCTCCCCGCCCCCTTGTTTCAGCGACACCACAGATTTCTAATCTTTTCTCCCTATTTCTAGAAAAGAAAAGGACGGAGGAGTATTCGCCGAAAACAAACACCAACTTGCGCATTCATCCTCCGTTCTAAACAATCATCTGCAACGTCGTTCTCACGGGTTTATTTGAAACATACGCAAATCACGCGGTTCCACAATTTAGATTCCGTTGGTTGGACCTAGAGGAACGAAAGCAAGATGACACCACCTCACAGTTTCATTCACATTAGCATCGGCCGCCCTGCTCTTAACACACACACCTCACCTCACTAATAACCCCTTAGCTGGCCAACAACAAAGAAGCTTACTTAGGTCTCAAGTAAGTCCATGGAAATGCACACTGTTTCGCAACGCACACCCACAATTTCACCGAAGCAGAGGAAATGCGATCGATCGGCAGGTCCACACAGAGGATCACTGCAGCTGTGAACCTCACGCAATGGCAGCTCCCAATTTTTAATTTTATAGCTGTCACTTGTCACCACGCCCCGTCGTCGCTCAGACTGCTCATAGTGGGAGTAACTTAGGTAGTAACATCACACATTTCAAGGTATTTTGGTGACATGGCATAGCAATAAATGAAGAAAGAGATGGAGGTGGTAACTAGCTATGTTACCATAACATCACACACCCCAAGATAAAATGAGTCTACTAACAAATAAATGAGACTTTGCATGATACCATCTCTAAGTTACTTTCCACTATGAAGATAGTAACATAGACTAGTAACTTATGCATGACACCACCTTATGTTACTCCCCACTATGAGCAGCCTCAAATCACCATCCTCACTCCCAGTCCCAGCCAAGCTCATAGACGGATCTCCATTGACCACCATTTTATAGACCTTCTCTTTCCTCCATCTCGCCCTCTCCTCTCGCTAAACCCCCCAAATCAGAGAGAGAGGTGAGTGAGAGACCTCAGCTCAGTTGGGCTCCTTTCTCTCACTAGATCTGTCCAACTGGTTTTGTGCCTTTGCCCAAAGTTGCCCCCTGCTGCCTTCCCCGCTTGCTCGCTTGCCTGCGGTGGCATCCACTTCCTCCCACTCCCTATGCGTGCTCTGCCTCTGCCTCTGCCTCCATGTGGTGGTGCTCTAACTAACCGCCACCAGCACCACCGCACACCAATGCCAAGCTTGGCGTCACTGGATTCAAGCGCACGGCATTGCATTGCCGCCGCTCTTGATCGAGCCGTGACCGACTAGCCAGCCAGCCAGCACCAAGGGGAGGAAAGATTTCCTCGATTTCTGCGGGCTTCAGTTGATTCCTCTCGAGTGGAGAGCACCCGCCGCCGACATGTTCAAATCGGGGAGGTGGCGCGGCGGCGGCAAGGCCAAGGCCATGTTCAAGCTGCAGTTCCACGCCACACAGGCACGGCCCCCGCTGTCCCTCCCTGTCTCCTGGGGGAAGAAGCAGAGTTTTCGGTTTCTTGGTTTCGTTTCCGATTCGAGGCGTGACGGCGCGCGTGCTCTTGTGACTGTGCAGGTGCCGGAGCCTGGGTGGGAGTCGATGATGGTGGTGGTGACGCCGCAGGACATCGGCCGGCCGACGGCGCGGACGGACGGCGCGGAGGTCGCCGACGGCGCCTGCCGCTGGGCCGCCCCGATCTTCGAGGCCACCAAGCTCCCCGCCGGCAAGGACAAGATCTACCATTTCCTCGTCTACGAGACCGTGAGCCACCGACCCGCCGGCGATTAATCGATCACAACGCGATGGATCCCCACTCGATTTTTATTGACCCGGCAATGCCGTCCTGCAGGGGTCGACCAAGGCGGCGCTGCTGGGGGAGGCGACGGCGAACCTGGCCGAGTACGCGGACGCCTTGAAGCCGTCGGCGGTGACGCTCCCCCTCAAGGGCAGCCCCGCCCCCGGCGCCCTGCTGCACGTGAGCACCGATCTCCCTCTCTGACCCACCTCCTCTCTTAAAAAGATTTCCGGTGTTCTCCCTGTGACCTGTGACGGCGACGCGCTCGCGGTTCCTGATCCTGATGGTTGCTCTTGCTGCTGTTGCTCTCTGTGACAGGTGACCATCCAGCGGGTGGTGGGTGGTGGCGCCGGTGGGTGCGGCGACGACGTGAGGTGAGTTGTGAGTTGCCCTGCGTTGGGTGGGGATTAGTTAGTTTAGACACCTTTGCTGCATCCTGGTTTGAGCTTTAAGGATCATCCCCCATTCTCATCTCCACCAGATTCACTTACACATTGCTGCTACCTGCATTCTGCTTCTTTCAGCTCTCCTCTCTGTGCCTGCTGCATTGTCGTGTGAGCCTTAAGCATGATGCATTTGCCTTGATCGATGCATTTCTTATTGTGTAATTGTGGTTGCTGATTCTTGCTCTTTGGTGGTGACAGTGAGAACGGCGACACAGCAAAGTCCTCGCCGCGGAGGACGCTGCAGGGCCAGCTGAGCCGGTGCGAGGACGAGGACGGCGAGAAGGCCAGGTCGCTTGCCGCCGACTCGATGAGCCCTGTGCATGTAAGTGAGGCCTAGGAGAGAGGAGTTCTTGAGAGTTTTCCCTTTTTGATCCATCATCATTGCATTGCATTGCTTTGTTTTGTTTCTGTTGATGGCTAAGAAAGAGAGCCTTTTGGCATGCAAAGCATATTGCAAAGTAAAAGGAGGGCTACATTTTTCTACTTGATCATTTGGGGGGGTCACATTTGCTGTGTGACACTTTCTGTTTGAGATCTGGATTTCTCATTCCTGTAGAGAAGGAAGGGGAATTTAGAACTGAACACCTGCATGTAGCATCTCATCTTCCCCTATGTTCATTAGATAGTTGCTGATACGTAGCTTTCTTGTTCAGGATGGATTGGTGATCAGCAAACCGCCAGGGATGAGGTTTCCGTTGAGAAGAAATATGCCGATGTCTGTTGAGCCGGCTGGCCACCTCCATAATGCCAATAGCTTTGATGCTGTTTCGGTGTCGGGTTCAGATGGGAGCTCAGGAAGATTCACTCCCAAAACCAGTGCAAACATGCATAGCACATTTCATCATGACGCCACCAACGTGCTCTCGCCGTTTGCTAACAATGGCACCCAGAGAAACCCATTGAGCTCTGGTGACTGGTCGGGAAGCTCAGCTCCTGATGCTAGCACAGACGGGTCGACGAGTAACTCCGGTGAGACGGGGTTGAGAGGTGCCGAGGATGATGTGGAGAAGCTAAGAAGCGAGATAGGCACTCTGACACGGAAAATGGATGTCTCAGACATGGAGTTGCAGACGCTCAGAAAGCAAATTGTGAAAGAGAGTAGGCGAGGGCAAGATCTTTCCAAGGAAATGAATAGCTTGAGGGAGGAAAGGGATGCACTCCGAAGAGAATGTGAAGGACTTAGAGGCACAAAGAAGACGATCCATGATGCAAATGGATCAGGTAAACGGTTGTCAGTTGGGGAAGATCCCTGGTCTCAGATTGAGGAGCTGAAGCAAGAGCTGGGCCACGAGAAGAATTTAAATGCAGATCTGCGCATACAGCTGCAGAAAATGCAGGAGTCCAATTCTGAGCTGCTTTTGGCCGTAAAGGATCTTGATGAGCTGCTAGAGCAAAAGGATAGAGACATTTCCGTTTTCCAACAAGAAACAGTAGATGATCCTCAGGAGGCACAATATGAGCATGCACTTTCAAATGTGCACAGTGGTGGACACAAGATGGACATGTCTGAAACAAGCTCGTACCAGGAGAAAGAAGACGAGCTTATGCTGGATGCATTGGTGAAGAAGAGCGATGGCATCGCTAGTTCTGAACTACAAGAGAAGATTATTGAACTGAGCGATGAAATTGAGTTGTACAAGAAAGACCGTGAGGATCTTGAGATGCAAATGGAGCAGCTTGCACTTGATTATGAGATTCTGAAGCAAGAGAACCATGACATCTCTTCGAGGCTGGAACAAACACAACTGAGGGAGCAGCTAAGAATGCAGTATGAGTGTTCAGCTCATTTGTCTATTATAACTGATCTTGAGACCAATGTCGAGAATCTGGAGAATGAACTCCAGACGCAATCTGAAAGATTAGAGGCTGATATAGCAGAAGTACTGTCTGCAAAGGTTGAGCAAGAACAGAGGGCCATAAAGGCCGAGGAGGCTCTGAGGAAGGCACGGTGGAACAATGCTACTACTGCTGAACGACTTCAGGAGGAATTCAAGAGTTTATCTTCGCAGGTATCTTCTGCTTTCAGTGCAAATGAACGGCTGCTTGTGCAAGCAAGAAAAGAGGCCGCAGAACTACAGTTGCAGAAGAGCCAGTTGGAAGAATTACTACAAAAGGCCCAAGAAGATACCGTATCGGTCCAAGAACAAAACCGGATGAAGATTCAACAGTTACTTACCCTAGTGGATTTCAAGTCGAAGGAGATAGATAGGCTAGTGATGGAGCTCAAGAGCAAGAGCGACGAGTTCCAGAACCAGAAGAGAAGTGATGAGGAAAAGTTAGATGCTCTATCAGAAGAAATTGAGCAGCTAAAAGTCAAGATTGAGAAGCTGTCAAATGAGAGAGACAAACTCATGGAAAACAATCAACAGAAAGACATGGAATTAGCTGCAAGTGGTGAAAAAGACATGGCCTTGGAAGACAAAACTGCTGAAATTATTTTGCTCAATGAGGAGCTTGCATTGCTCAAGGGCCATGTGCAGACATATTTGAGTGAGCTAAACACTCTAAAGCGCTCCAGGAATGAAAAAGATGAGGCCATAGGGAAGCTACAAATAAATATTGGATCGTTGAAGCTCCAACATGAAAACATAAAAAAAATGCTGTCCACAAAGGAGTCTGAGAAAAGCAACCTTGCCTCTCAGGTGCTGAAGCTGAGAAGAGCCCTTGAAAGCAGGGAAGATGCCAAGGAAAATGGTATCACTTCAGAAACAACGGTAAATATCGAAATCCAGATTTATTTGCAGCAAAATATGTTAATTTGTACACTAAATCAACTTTGTATGCTAGCATATACTCACATACATAAGGCATATGTAAATAGATAAACTAACAACTGAAACATACCAAATGCAACTGATATAAACTCAGCATAAAAAATGATAGAATGTTTCTAAAATCGTAGAATATTTCTACAAGACCTCATTAAAACCGGTAGGTGTAGCTTCCCTTTTGTGTTGAAGTCAGTATGCATGCTGCACAGGTACACTCTTAAAAACTCACCAAGTTGTGGGCTGTCAACAAGATAAGTAGGTGGCACTGTTTATAGAGATTTTCCATAATACACATATGATTTGCACATCTGGAGACAAATCTGGCTCTAGCTACTTCTAGTTAGAGGATATGGACAGCTATCATCTAAAATATCCACTATTATGCTGTACACCTTCCTTTCCAAAGGGCACGGACAGTTTTGAATAGAAGTCCACACTAATGAGAATGTCCTATTTTACAACATGTAGTGCCTTCTCATATCAACTCATGCTGCAACAATACACTTAAGTACCTCAGAAGTGACATACCGTGTTGTATTTTGCAGGAAGATCAGCATACTAATTCGAAGCGCACCAAGCATAATATTGTCAGCACTGGGAACACCGATGCAACGCCAATTGTTGACATGCACAGCAATGGGCACGACGCGAGGTTATTATATGATCTTAAATTGCATCCGATTGGCCTTTTTACTCCAACTATACATGAACTCACATGCTCTGCTTCTGCTGATTATTTTCTCTCTGCCAGGGGTGCTGGAGCTCATGCTGACCAGTCTGCAAAGGAGCTGGACTCTCTGAAGGAGATGAACAAGGCGATGCAGGAAGAACTGAACGAACTGCATGAACGGTACTCAGAGATAAGCCTCAAGTTCGCTGAGGTGGAAGGCGAGAGACAGCAGCTTGTGATGACTGTGCGGACACTGAAGAACGCGCTGAGGTGATGCATGGCTTCTGCTTAGTGCTCACTCACCCACATGTAGCTTCAGGATTAGGTGATGATACCCACCCGCAAAGTGGGTTTTGTACAGGCGAGCAGCTGGATGGTGAGCTGTGTGGGAACATCATCCAGGCGCTTGCAGAGGCCAGCATTGCACCCAGGTAGCTGGGTCTCGTGGCCTATCACAATACACAGCATGTAGATCCATTCCCCACACAATAATAGTTCTGTGTTTTTCTCTTCAGCATTGGTGTGTGCAGGATGTAACAAGTGTTGTACCCCTAGAGGGACTGTAGTGTTATGACTTGTGAGTGTGTTGTATAATTCTCCTGATGTTTGGTTGTACTCTGAAGAAAGAAAAAAAAGTAAGAGATAGAAAAAATGGTTTAACAATTCGGCCTTGGACTTTTTTTTTTCCAGGGAAATTGATGGACTTGCAGCTTACAGATTTTCTAGTCACATCATCCCCGTATTTTTTTGGAAAAAAATCTCTTTTGTGGCATTCAGCCCGGATCCTTGTAAACATTTCTGCCAGAAATGTGAACCAGCGTTCAGGCAAATTGGTTCCACATGAAAGACTGAAGCACTCACAATTTGAACTTGAGGTAAATTAAACCTGATAAGTGACTGGACAAGACTTTGTTTGGTCTTCAATTGAACTTTTAAGTAACTCTGCAGTCTATCAACATCTTGAGTAGATGTTTCGTAACTCAAAATAGTGTCAGTCAGTGTCGTTGATTGTCAGTATTATTTTCAACTCAAAATGTTCTCAGCTTTAAATGGCTCCATGGACTTGTGGCTACTGGTCTATATCTGTTCACTGTTGTTTTTCCATGCACCGGTGCCCACCATTCTTTTTCTTCTCTTTTATACTTGGTATTTTTTAAGTTGGGCCTTATAGATTAAGAAAACAGAGTGTGGTCACATCCATGATTGATCAACTGCACTATCATGCACTTGTATCAAATCATGTTCATTAAAACATTGAGGGTCTGTTTGGTTTGCAAGATTTCAAAAATGCAGAAATAGAAAAACACAGGATTAGCATGACACGTCATAAGAAATCCTGCAGAAAATGTAAACGGAGGAATCTGTCTCTATAGTGGTTTGGTTGCATCTTGTACTTAAAGCTTACAGATTTCCATTCATATCATCCCCGTTTTTAAGGAAAAAATAATCTCTTTTGTGGCATTCAACCCGGATCCTCGTAAACATTTCTGACAAATGTGAACCAGCGTTCAGGTAAATTGGTTCCACATGACAGGCTGAAGCACTCACGATTTGAACTCGAGGTAAATTAAACCTGATAGGTCATTGGACAAAGATTTTGTTTGGTCTTCAATTGAACTTTAAGTTACTCCGCAGGCCATCAACATCTTGAGTAGATGTTTTGCTACTTTAAATTGTTCGATATGCACTTGCGGCTACTGTCTATATCGGTTCACTTATTTATTATTATTTGTTTGCAAAAACATGTATATCGGTTCACTGTTTTTTTTCTTCTTTTTTGTGAAGAAGTCTATCGGTTCACTGTTGTTCTTGCATGCATGTGCCCACCATTCTATTAGTGATCAATTACATTTTCATGGACTTGTAGCAAATCATATTACTTCAATCATAGAATCGATCAACACAAACGCACGCACACACACAATCATGTAAATTAAACCACTGGATCGATCAACACAAATGCACGCACACGCACAATCATGTAAATTAAACCACTGGATCGATCAACACAAATGCACACACACACAATCATGTAAATTAAGCCACTGGATCGATCAACACAAACGCATGCACACACACACAATCATGTAAATTAAACCACTGGATCGATCAACACAAACGCACACACACACTCATGTAAATTAAACCACTGGATCGATCAACACAAACGCACGCACACGCACAATCTTGTAAATTAAACCACTGGATCGATCAACACAAACGCACACACACGCACAATCATGTAAATTAAACCACTGGATCGATCAACACACACCCACACAGACAATCTTTTTTATTCTCACAGGGAGATACAGTAACACGCAGTATGTATGAAGCATCCACTAATCCACAAACCTTGTTACTACCGCGGACAGGTGGGGAGGGTGATGCCACAGGAGGCGAGGGTCTTGCGGGCGTTGGGGCTGTCGATATAGCCGGAGTAAGCCGGGTCCTTCGCGTACTGGCAGAAGCACCCTTCCTGCGCCTTGAGGTTCGAGCAGCACGAGTCCGACGGCGGCGTCCCGCCGATGATCGCCGGCCCGCACGGGATCAACTTCCCCACGTCGCACGTCTGGTCCGCCGCCAACGCCCTGGCCGGCGCCATCGCCCTCCCCACCACCGCCGATGGCGCCACCATCATCACCGTCAGCACCGCGCACATCGCCACCGCCCTAGCCATGGCCATGGCCATGGCCATGGCCTTTTACAAAGAAATCGTCGGGTCAGGACTCGAGTGTGACTGTGAGATGGATGTGATTGGTGGCAGACTGCGAAGCGAAGCGCGTTGCTCGTATTTATAGGCCGGGAAGGCGAGCGGGCGAGGCAATGCGTCCTGCGTGAGTCCTTTGCACTGGCGTTGCTGAATTGAAGGCTTGCATACGCGTCACCTCACCTCACGCGTGCTTTTTTAAACACGAAATTAATAACGCCTCTCGAGCAGATACAATGTGCTTGTTTACAAACAGCTTATACGGAGTACTTTTTTTTGATAATTACGGGCTGCATTTCATTCAAACGTCAACATCCGAGTTTATAAGGTTCATTACAAAGCCTGGTAGTACCATGCCAGGTTGCACTAAGTTTATTTCCGTAGCCTTCCTTTGCTAAGCGATGAGCTACTTCATTACATGATCGGCGTACGTGGATGGCCGAAAAGTCTTCAAATTCTTCCAGCAACGCCTTGATTTCTTCAACTAAGGGCATGGCCAACGCCTAGCATCAACTCGCGGCTGCTCCCCAGGTTTCTAGGCTCGGTTGTCAGACCCGAACCTACCACTCGCTGCCCTGCAGGCCAAGTAGTCTCTTGCAGGAGAAGTGGCTTCCTCGGCAGAAAAAGGTAGAAGAACCAGGAAAAATAGGGAAAAGGTAGAAGAAAGTAGGACGCCACGAGCTCCAAAACTGTGTCCATGGACGGCCGCGGCAGCTGAAGGTCACGGCCATGGCGGCCGAAATCCAGCCAGTCGGAGCTCTTGGGTCATGACCGGCAGCGGCAGCTCGAGATTCCGGCCATGGGCTGGCCCTCGCTTGGTGCTCGCCTGGAAGAATGAAGATTGGGACGGAGATGAAGAGTCCCGTGATTGGAGCAGGGGTGAAGAGTCGATCCCGTGATGCCAGATTGGGGCTGAGGTGAAGATTCCAGTCATAGCTCATAGGCAGAGGTGAAAAATCTGGACCGTGGGACCCATTAAGTGGTAGCTTTAACTTCTAGCGTTGGGTAGATTTCACTCTAAGTTGTAGTTTCAGACTACCGAACCTAGCTGGAAGTTGTGAGGCAACTACAAGCATATGCCACCGTAGCTCATGCCCTAAGGGCTCCTTTGATTCAAAGGATTTGCATAGGAATTGTGTAGGATTTGGTTTCTATGGGAAAAATTTCATATACATGTTGTTTGATTCATAGGAACATATCCTATAGGAAAAAATCCTATAGGAATCTTGTAGTGTAATTCCTATAGGAAAAAAACATTAGCTCATACCTCATGGAAAAATTCCTTTGCTACAATCAAACAAACTTCATCTTCCTATAGGATTCAATTAGACATGTCATTCCAATCCTATACATTTCCTATTCCTATGTTTTTCCTATCCTTTAAATCAAAGGAGGCCTAAAGGTCCATGCCCAGATCGATCCAGGTCAATACCCCTCAGTTTTGTAACAGCTCCCAAACAATCCGTTTCCAAGACCAGCTTCGACGACCCCATTTCCTTGGCTAGAATTACTGCCTGGCGACATGCCATCAGCTCTGCTCCTTCTGGATCACACACACAAGAGGGAAAAAATAGCTAGCTCCCGCAATGGTTGCCCCATGGTGGTCACAGATGACCACGCCCTCCACCTCCGTGAGCATCTGATATTGAGAAAGCACCATCCGAATTAGCTTTATGCCACCCAGGTTCAGGAGGGAGCCAGTGCTCCACAGCCCGAGCCTCCTTTACAGTGACTTCAGAGTTTGTGAGGAGCCATTCCTCGGTCAACACTAAACACCGTCGCGCCGTTTTCATCGGATTTTCAATCATAGGTTCGTCCATGGCATCATTCCTCGCCAACCAGAGCGGGTAAAGGACCATCATCCATACGGCCAAATCCTTCTCCTCGAGCCTACCATTAAGCTCCAAGAGCCATATTTGTAGATTCCATGGAGTCCGGATATCTGATGGAGGTGCGGTCTGTTAAGATAGGTCCCAGCGACCGACACATTAGTGGACAAATAGAAACACTGCCCGGCACATTAGTGGACAAATAAGACAGGTCATAATTGCGTTTCTTCATGGGTATCTCACTGAGGATGTTTCTATGCAGCAGCCTCCCAGTTTTGAGGATGCTCGGCATCCTAACCATGTGTGCAAGCTACAGCGAGCTCTCTATGGTCTGAAGCAGTCCCCGCGCGCTTGGTATGCGCGTCTCAGTGCGCTTCTTGCCGAGCTTGGCTTTCGCTCCTCCAAGGCGGACACCTCCTTGTTCACTTTCTCTCACAGAGGTATCCACATCTATATGCTGGTATATGTTGATAATATTGTCATCGTTGGCTCCACCCCAGTGGCAGTAGATCGGCTTGTTCGTCAGTTGTCTGCTCAGTTCCCTATCAAGGACCTTGGCACCCTGGAGTACTTTCTCGGTTTGGAGGCATCTTACAATTCAGGGGGATGATGCTCAATCAACGGAAGTATGCGCTGGATTTGTTGCACCGTGTGAGCATGGAGAATTGTAAAGCTACCTCTACACCGCTGGCTACAGGAGACCGCTTGTCTTGCGAGTCTGGTACTCCACTTGATGCCGATGATTCTTTCCGGTATCGCAGTATTTGACTCTTACTCGCCCAGACCTGTCGTTTGCTGTGAACAAGGTCTGTCAGTTTTGTCCCAGCCCACTGATGTTCATTGGGAAGCGGTGAAGCGCATTCTGCGATATGTGACGGGAACACTGAGTATAGGACTGCTTTTCCGTAAGTCTGCCACCACTAGCATCAGTATCTTTACAGATGCCGACTGGACAGGTTGTGTCGATGACCGCTGGTCCACAGGAGGCTTTGCCGTGTTTGTTGGACCAAATCTTATTTCTTGGAGCTCCCAGAAGCAGCCGACTGTCTCTAGGTCAAGCACCAAGGCAGAACCCGAAGCTATTTGGGTATGGTCACTACTCAGGGAGTTAGGGTTCTCCCAACAGCGCACCCCCATTCCGTGGTGTGATAATTTAGGGGCAACATACCTGACAGCAAATCCAGTCTTTCATGCTAGGACGAAGCACATTGTGGTAGATTTCCATTTTGTGCGAGAGCGTGTAGCTGCTGGAACTTTACATGCTAGGTTTATCTCTTCTGATGATCAGTTGGCTGATGTCTTTACTAAGCCAGCCACTTGACAGATGCTAGACCGTTTTATGACCAATCTGAATCTTGTACAGAGTAGAAGTTCAGATTGAGGGGGAGTGTTAAGATAGGTCTAGCGTGTATAGTATTCTGTCGTATCTATATTATATTCCTTGTACAATTGTAACAGCTGATCATTATATAAAGAGAGACGTGGTGTGGGCATTGGCCCCCACGGAAACCCTAAACAGTTTTACTCGGTGAGTTTTAGCGAGGCAGATTCCCGTAGGTTCTCCTAGACCTAAGCCGAGTGCGGACACAGCCAGAACCGGTGGATGATGAACTCTTCCCTATTGCAAGCAATACACCTGAAACCCTCTTTGATCTTACGTCTCTTCAACTCTTCCCCAACTGCCAAAGCATTTTTTGCCAACCTCCAACAGAGCACTTTCACTTTGCTAGGCACGTTAGCTGCCCAAAGTCACAGCCAGCCTTGATGTTCCGAACATGTGAGAGACAAGCTCGCTACACTCGCAGTGGTCCGTTTGAGGTGATTTGCCGATCTAACACTGAATAACCCGTTTTAGGTGTAATTCCAAGCTAAGTAATCATAAGTTCCAGCCCGATCTACCGGGATCTTCAGTATATCATCGACATTTATCTTGTTCACGTTCCATCCTCCACCGTCGGGCAGTACTACAAGTTCTGCCACCTTTTCCACTTCTGTATCAGGTCTATGAGCCAACGGCCGCATGAGAGATGGTCTTGATATCCAATTGTCCTGCCACACAACAATTTTGGCTCCATTCCCTACTCTCCATATCAACCCCGAGCTCAACAAATCCCTGCCATAATAAACACTTTTCCACGTGAAAGATGCCCGCTTTGGGCAAAATGCAGACATAAACTCCCCACCTTTGAAATATCTGTCCCAAAGGACCCTTGCACATAGGGATTCAGGGACAGTCGTGAGATGCCAAGCCTATTTGGCTAACAGAGCTTGATTAAAACCATTGTAGTCCCCGAACCCCCTGAACCCCATGCCCCCGCTACGTTTTGATACACACATCCGTTCCTAGCTCAACCAATGAACTCTCGTTTTCTCCTTTGTGTCTCCCCACCAGAAATGTGCGGAGATCGACATGAGTTCATTGTCCATTAGTCAACTGAAAGCATCCCATGGCGTAAGTTGGGACAGAGAACTGACTTTACTAGGATTTCTTTTCCTTTTTTTGATATGCCCTGTTCTTTTAAACCCGAAACTTTGCCTCTTGAACGGCCAGACATATACTTCAAAGCGCCATTCTTAGACCGGCCTACCACTGTTGGAAGGCCAAGGTATCACTCGGATAGGGATTCACATTGGATACCGACCGTATTCTTGGCCCGAGCCCGAGCAGTCTTGGATGTGCCCTGGCCAAAGAAAATCGAAGACTTCTGTAGATTGACCTGCTGACCAAAGCAAGCTTCATACTTCTGCAATATCTGTCTTAGCGTCTCTAAGTTAGCAGTAGTAGCCTCCAGAAAAACCACACTTTCATCCGCAAACAGCAGGTGACTCACACTTGGTCCATCATGTCCAAAGCTCACCCCTCCACCTCGCGCTCCCTCTGTGCTTGGCGCAGTAGAGCGGAGAAACCCTCGATGCAGAAAAGGAAAAATATGGTGATAGTGGATCTCCCTGTCGAAGCCCCCGCAAAGGTAGAAAATATTCCTACAAGCAACCATTCAACTTAACAGAGAACCTCACAGTTCGAACACACCGCATAATCATGGCGACCCACACTTGAGAAAAGCCCATCTTAACCAACATCTGCTCGAGAAAGGACCACTCCACCCGATCGTATGCCTTCATCATGCCAAGTTTTACCGCACATAGAGGGCGTTTTCTCTTCCTTGTTCTAATAGCGTGCGATTAATCTCTGATGTCTACGCACGCTTCTATTTTTGTAGACACTGTTGGGCCTCCAAGTGCAGAGGTTTGTAGAACAGCATCAAGTTTCCCTTAAGTGGATCACCCAAGGTTTATCGAACTCAGGGAGGTAGAGGTCAAATATATCCCTCTCAAGCAAGCCTGCAATTACGATACAAAAAGTCTCTTGTGTCCCCAACACACCCAATACACTTGTCAGGTGTATATGTGCACTAGTTTGGCGAAGAGATAGTGAAATACAAGTAATATGGATGAATATGAGTAGTAATTGCAATCTTAAGTAAAATGGCAGCAATCAAACATGTAGCAGAACTGGTTGTAAACGGTGTTTCAATGATGTAAAACAAGGCCTAGGGATCATACTTTCACTAGTGGACACTCTCAATAATGATACCATAATTGAATACATAGATGTTATCACGTCACTATATATGCTACTCTGAATCACTCTCTGGTTTGATAATAAACACAAATTCACTGCGTAGGGATGCATAAGCACTCCTGAAAGTTAGCATTCTCAATCTATGGATGCCCCACACTGTCACTTTGAGCATACAAAGATGGTACTAACTAGACACCACAATTCATAAGTATTTCTGTAAGTTTGCATTCCCAATCTATGGACGCCCCACGCTGTCACTTTGTGCTAACTCCCAACTCGCAATTTTCAAACATATAAACTTCATAAGATAGTCACAATGATCAAGTTTATTAAGTGCAAGAAAGTAAATGTGCCATCAAGTTCGTGAGAGATTTACTGATTAATTTTCTCATGCCAAAATTTAATTTGGAAGATAAATAAAAACATGCATGATGAATATACTTGGAATAGAAATGATGCTAGTAGGTGGATATGGTGGACACAATTGGCAAACTTTGGTTACTGGTGGTTCGATGCGCGAGTAGAGTTCATACTCAGTACAGGCGAAGGCTGCAAAAGACTGGGAGCGACCAACTAAGAGAGCAATAATGGCCATAATCATGCACAGAGACAAAACATTATCAATCAAAGCATAAAGTGATATTACAAGTCAAAAACTAAATGGTCATAGGGGCTTTCGTTGACTGGTTATAGTCATAACATGGTATAAGCATGTGCCAAGTCAACCCAATAAAGCATTGATGACCCACAAGTATAGGGGATCGCAACAGTCTTCGAGGGAAGTAAAACCCAAATTTGTTGATTCGACACAAGGGGAGCCAAAGAATACTTATAAGCCTTGAAAGCGGAGTTGTCAATTCATCTGCACCTGGAAAAACACTAGCAATAGGGTGATGTGAAAGCAGTGGTAATATGATGCGGTGACAGAAAATAGTTGGTACTACTTTGATGGCGTGTTGATAGGGAAATGTGATGCGACATTAGTATGAGAGCAATAGTACACAACAGTAGCAGTAACAAAGAGGAGATGACACTGGAAAATATCCCAGTGATACGTCTCAAACGTATCTATAATTTCTTATGTTCCATGCTACTTTATTGATGATACTCACATGTTTTATACATACTTTATGTCATATTTATGCATTTTCCGGCACTAACCTATTAACAAGATGCCGAAGAGCCGATTCTTGTCAAGTCTGCTGTTTTTGGTTTCAGAAATCCTACAAAGGAAATATTCTCGGAATTGGACGAAATCAACGCCCAGGGTCTTATTTTTCCACGAAGCTTCCAGAAGAACGAAAGGGAAACGAAGTGGGGGCGATGAGGCGCCGACACAACAGGGCGGCGCGGCCCAGGTCTTGGCCGCGCGGCCCTGGCGTGTGGGGTCCTCGCGCCGCCCCATGACCTACCCTTCCGCCTACTTATAGCCTTCGTCGCGAATATCCCAGTACCGAGAGCCACGATACGGAAAACCTTCCAGAGACGCCGCCGCCGCCAATCCCATCTCGGGGGATTCAGGAGATCACCTCCGGCACCCTGCCGGAGAGGGGAATCATCTCCCGGAGGACTCTTCATCGCCATGATCGCCTCCGGAGTGATGTGTGAGTAGTTCACCCCTGGACTATGGGTCCATAGCAGTAGCTAGATGGTTGTCTTCTCCTCATTGTGCTATCATTGTTCGATCTTGTGAGCTGCCTAACATGATCAAGATCATCTATTTGTAATGCTACATGTTGCGTTTGTTGGGATCCGATGAATATGGAATACTATGTTATATTGATTATCAATCTATCATCTATGTGTTGTTTATGATCTTGCATGCTCTCCGTTATTAGTAGAGGCTCTGGCCAAGTCGTTACTTGTAACTCCAAGAGGGAGTATTTATGCTCGATAGTGGGTTCATGCCTCCATTAAATCTGGGACAGTGACAGAAAGTTCTAAGGTTGTGGATGTGCTGTTGCCATTAGGGATAAAACATCAATGCTATGTCTAAGGATATTTGTGTTGATTACATTACGCACCATACTTAATGCAATTGTCTGTTGTTTGCAACTTAATACTGGAAGGGGAGCGGATGCTAACCCGAAGGTGGACTTTTTAGGCATAGATGCACGCTGGATAGCGGTCTATGTACTTTGTCGTAATGCCCAATTGAATTTCACAGTACTCATCATAATATGTATGTGCATTGTCATGCCATATTTATTTGTCAATTGCCAACTGTAATTTGTTCACCCAACATGCTATTTCTTATTGGAGAGACACCACTAGTGAACTGTGGACCCCGGTCCATTCTTTTACATCGAATACAATCTACTGCAAACATTGTTTTTACTGTTCTTTGCAAACATCATCATCCACACTATACATCTAATCCTTTGTTACAGCAAGCCGGTGAGATTGACAACCTCACTGTTAAGTTGGGGCAAAGTATTTTGGTTGTGTTGTGCAGGTTCCACGTTGGCGCCGGAATCCCTGGTGTTGCGCCGCACTACACTCCGCCACCATCAACCTTCAACGTGCTTCTTGACTCCTACTGGTTCGATAACCTTGGTTTCTTTCTGAGGGAAAACTCGCTGCTCTACGCATCACACCTTCCTCTTGGGGTTCCCAACGGACGAGTGCTTTACCGTCACAAGCAACGCTTTTTCTGGCGCCATTACCGGGGAGATCAAGACACGCTGCAAGGGGAGTCTCCACTTCCATTCTCTTTACTTTGTTTTTGTCTTGATTTATTTTATTTACTGCTTTGTTTGCTGCGTTATATCAAAATACAAAAAAATTAGTTACTTGTTTTACTTTATTTACTATCTTGTTTGCGTTCTCCATATTAAAAACACAAAAATTAGCTACTTGCATTTACTTTATCTAGTTTGCTTTATTTACTACTGCTAAAATGGGTACTCCTGAAAATACTAAGTTGTGTGACTTCACTAGCACAAATAATAATGATTTCTTATGCACACCTATTGCTCCACCTGCTACTACAACAAAATTCTTTGAAATTAAACCTGCTTTACTAAATCTTGTTATGAGAGAGCAATTTTCTGGTGTTAGTTCTGATGATGCTGCAGCCCATCTTCATAATTTTGTTGAACTTTGTGAGATGCAAAAGTATAAGGATGTAGATGGTGCCATTATAAAATTAAAATTGTTTCCTTTCTCATTAAGAGGAAGAGCTAAAGATTGGTTGCTATCTTTGCCTAAGAATAGTATTGATTCATGGACTAAATGTAAGGATGCTTTCATTGGTAGATATTATCCTCCTGCTAAAATTATATCTTTGAGAAGTAGTATAATGAATTTTAAGCAATTGGATAATGAGCATGTTGCCCAAGCATGGGAAAGAATGAAATCTTTGGTTAAAAATTGCCCAACCCATGGACTGACTACTTGGATGATCATCCAAACCTTTTATGCAGGACTGAATTTTTCTTCACGGAACCTATTGGATTCAGCTGCTGGAGGTACTTTTATGTCCATCACTCTAGGCGCTGCAACAAAGCTTCTTGATGATATAATGATTAATTACTCTGAATGGCACACGGAAAGAGCTCCGCAAGGTAAGAAGGTAAATTCTGTTGAAGAAACCTCCTCCTTGAGTGATAAGATCGATGCTATTATGTCTATGCTTGTGAATGGTATGACTAATGTTGATCCTAATAATGTTCCTTTCGCTTCATTGGTTGCTCAAGAAGAGCATGTTGATGTGAACTTCATTAAAAATAATAATTTCAACAACAATGCTTATAGGAATAATTCTGGTCACAACTATAGGCCATATCCTTCTCATAATAGTAATGGTTATGGTAATTCTTATGGGAATTCTTACAACAATAATAGGAATATACCCTATGGTCTTGAAGCCATGCTTAAAGAATTTATTAGTACACAAACTGCTTTTAACAAATCTATTGAAGAAAAGCTTGGTAAAATTGATATACTTGCTTCTAAAGTTGATAGTCTTGCTGCTGATGTTGATCTTTTGAAATTGAAAGTTATGCCTAATGAAAATAAAGATATTAAGTCATTTTCTACAGCAAACGCCATCCAAGTTCGAATTAATGAGAATATTAGATTGATGGCTGAATTGCGTGCTAGGTGGGAAAAAGAAGAAGATGCTAAAGAGAATAATGTAGCTAAAGTTTGGACTATTACCACCACTAGTAATGCTAATGCTTCACATGTTGCTACACCTCCTACTATCAATGGTAAAATAATTGGTGTTGACAACGTTTCTACTCCTAATGCAAAGCTTGCAAAACTTCCTGAAACTGCTAAAACTGCTGAAACTACTTGTGATAAAACTGCTGAATTTTTTTCAAATATTGGGGAAAATGATCCCATTACTTTAGATCATAATGGTTTAGATTTTGATGATTGTCACATCTCTGAATTTATAAAGTTCTTACAAAAACTTGCTAGAAGTCCTAATACTAGTGCTATAAATTTGGCCTTTACAAAACATATTACAAATGCTCTCATAAAAGCTAGAGAAGAGAAATTAAATCGTGAAACTTCTATTCCTAGGAAGTTAGAAGATGGTTGGGAGCCCATAATTAAGATGAAGGTCAATGATTTTGATTGTAATGCTTTATGTGATCTTGGTGCAAGTATTTCCGTTATGCCTAGGAAAATCTATAATATGCTTGACTTGCCACCATTGAAAATTTGTTATTTGGATGTTAATCTTGCTGATAACTCTACAAAGAAACCTTTGGGGAGGATTGATAATGTTCGCATTATTGTTAACAATAACCTTGTCCCCGTTGATTTTGTTGTCTTGGATATTGAATGCAATGCATCTTGTCCCATTATATTGGGAAGACCTTTTCTTCGAACTGTTGGTGCTATTATTGATATGAAGGAAGGTAATATTAAATATCAATTTCCTCTAAAGAAAGGTATGGAACACTTCCATAGAAAGAGAATGAAGTTACCTTTTGATTCTATCATTAGAACAAATTATGATTTTGATACTTCATCTCTTGATAATACTTGATACACACTTTCTGCGCCTAGCTGAAAGGCGTTAAAGAAAAGCGCTTATGGGAGACAACCCATGATTTTACTTCTGCACTTTTGTTTTATATTTGAGTCTTGGAAGTTGTTACTACTGTAGCAACCTCTCCTTATCTTTATTTTGTTGCATTGTTGTGCCAAGTAAAGTCTTCGATAATAAGGTTCATACTAGATTGGGATTACTGCGCAGAAACAGATTTCTTGCTGTCACGAATTTGAGTAGTATTCTCTGTAGGTAACTCAGAAAAATCTGCCAATTTACGTGAGTAATCCTCAGATATGTACGCAACTTTCATTAAATTTTAGCATTTTCATCTGAGCAAGTTAAGTGCCCCAGAAAAATTCGTCTTTACGGACTGTTCTGTTTTGACAGATTCTGCATTTTATTTCGCATTGCCTGTTTTGCTATGTTTGATGGATTTCTTTATTCCATTAACTTTCAGTAGCTTTGTGCAATGTCCAGAAGTGTTAAGAATGATTATGTCACCTCTGAACATGTGAATTTTTGATTATGCAGTAACCCTCTAATGAGTTTGTTTTGAGTTTGGTGTGGAGGAAGTTTTCAAGGATCAAGAGAGGAGGATGATACAATATGATCAAGGAGAGTGAAAGCTCTAAGCTTGGGGATGCCCCCGTGGTTCATCCCTGCACATTTCAAGAAGACTCAAGCATCTAAGCTTGGGATGCCCAATGCATCCCCTTCTTCATCGACAAAATTATCAGGTTCCTCTAGTGAAACTATATTTTTATTCCGTCACATCTTATGTGCTTTACTTGGAGCGTCTATTTGCTTTTGTTTTTGTTTTGTTTGAATAAAATTGGATCCTAGCATTCATTGTGTGGGAGAGAGACACGCTCCGCTGTTGTGTATGAACACATATGTTCTTAGCTTTATTCTTAATGTTCATGGCGAAGGTTGAAACTGCTTCGTTAATTGTTATATGGTTGGAAACAGAAAATGCTACATGTGGTAATTGGTATAATGTCTTGAATAATTTGATACTTGGAAATTGTTGTGCTCATATGGATCATGTTTAAGCTCTTGCATCATATACTTTGCACCTATTAGTGAAGAAATACCGCAGAGCTTGTTGACATTTGGTTTGCATGATTGGTCTCTCTAAGGTCTAGATATTTTCTAGTAAGGGTTTGAACAACAAGGAAGACAATGTAGAGTCTTATAATGCTTGCAATATGTTCTTATGTAAATTTTTCTGTACCGGTTCATACTTGTGTTTGCTTCAAATAACCTTGCTAGCCCAAGCCTTGTATTGAGAGGTATTACTTCTCATGCATCCAAAATCCTTGAGCCAAAAACTATGCCATTTGTGTCCACCATACCTACCTACTACATGGTATTTCTCTGCCATTCCAAAGTAAATTGTTTGAGTGCTACCTTTAAAATTCCATTCTTTGTCTTTGCAATATATAGCTCATGGGAAAAATAGCTTAAAAACTATTGTGGTATTGGATATGTACTTATGTATCTTATTTCTTATTAAGTTGCTTGTTGAGCGATAACCATGTTCCTGGGGACGCCATCAACTATCCTTGTTGAATATCATGTGAGTTGCTATGCATGTTCGTCTTGTCTGAAATAAGGGTGATTTATCATGAGTTGAATGGTTTGAGTATGCATATTGTTAGAGAAGAACATTGGGCCGCTAACTAAAGCCATGATCCATGGTGGAAGTTTCAGTTTGGACAACAATCCTCAATCTCTTATGAGAATATTATTTGTTGTTGAATGCTTATGCATTAAAGAGGAGTCCATTATCTGTTGTCTATGTTGTCCCGGTATGGATGTCTAAGTTGAGAATAATCAAAAGCGAGAAATCCAATGCGAGCTTTCTCCTTAGACCTTTGTACAGGTGATGCGTGTGGTTGACACGTCCGTTGGGAACCCCAAGAGGAAGGTGTGATGCGCACAGCGGCAAGTTTCCCTCAGTAAGAAACCAAGGTTTAATCGAACCAGTAGGAGTCAAGAAGCACGTTGAAGGTTGATGGCGGCGGGATGTAGTGCGGTGCAACACCAGAGATTCCGGCGCCAACGTGGAACCTGCACAACACAACCAAAGTACTTTGCCCCAACGAAACAGTGAGGTTGTCAATCTCACCGGCTTGCTGTAACAAAGGATTAACCGTATTGTGTGGAAGATGATTGTTTGCAGAAAACAGTAGAACAGTATTGCAGTAGATTGTATTTCAGTATAGAGAATTGGACCGGGGTCCACAGTTCACTAGAGGTGTCTCTCCCATAAGATAAACAGCATGTTGGGTGAACAAATTACAGTTGGGCAATTGACAAATAAAGAGGGCATGACCATGCACATACATATTATGATGAGTATAGTGAGATTTAATTGGGCATTACGACAAAGTACATAGACCGCCATCCAACTGCATCTATGCCTAAAAAGTCCACCTTCAGGTTATCATCCGAACCCCCTCCAGTATTAAGTTGCTAACAACAGACAATTGCATTAAGTATTGCGCGTAATGTAATTAGTGACTACATCCTTGAACATAGCACCAATGTTTTATCCCTAGTGGCAACAGCACATCCATAACCTTAGAGGTTCTTGTCACCCCTCCAGATTCACGGAGACATGAACCCACTATCGAGCATAAATACTCCCTCTTGGAGTTACTAGCATCAACTTGGCCAGAGCATCTACTAATAACGGAGAGCATGCAAGATCATAAACAACACATAGACATGAATTGATAATCAACATAACAAGTATTCTCTATTCATCGGATCCCAACAAACGCAACATATAGAATTACAGATAGATGATCTTGATCATGTTAGGCAGCTCACAAGATCCGACAATGAAGCACAATGGGGAGAAGACAACCATCTAGCTACTGCTATGGACCCATAGTCCAGGGGTAGACTACTCACACATCACTCCGGAGGCGACCATGGCGGCGTAGAGTCCTCCGGGAGATGATTCCCCTCTCCGGCGGGGTGCCGGAGGCGATCTCCTGGATCCCCCGAGATGGGATCGGCGGCGGCGGCGTCTCCGGGAAGGTTTTCCGTATCGTGGCTCTCGGTACAGGGGGTTTCGCAACGGAGGCTTTAAGTAGGCGGAAGGGCAGGTCAGGAGGCGGCACGAGGGCCCCACACCACAGGGCCGCGCGGCCAAGGGGGGGGCCGCGCCGCCCTAGGGTGTGGCCCCCTCGTGGCCCCTCTTCGTCTCCTCTTTGGACTTCTGGAAGCTTCGTGGCAAAATAGGACCCTGGGCGTTGATTTCGTCCAATTCCGAGAATATTTCGTTACTAGGATTTCTGAAACCAAAAACAGCAGAAACAAGAATCGGCACTTCGGCATCTTGTTAATAGGTTAGTTCCAGAAAATGCACGAATATGACATAAAGTGTGCATAAAACATGTAGATAACATCAATAATGTGGCATGGAACATAAGAAATTATCGATACGTCGGAGACGTATCAGCATCCCCGAGCTTAGTTCCGCTCGTCCCGAGCAGGTAAAACGATAACACAGATAATTTCTGGAGTGACATGCCATCATAACCTTGATCATACTATTTGTAAAGCATATGTAGTGAATGCAGCGATCAAAACAATGTATATGACATGAGTAAACAAGTGAATCATAAAGCAAAGACTTTTCATGAATAGCACTTTAAGATAAGCATCAATAAGTCTTGCATAAGAGTTAACTCATAAAGCAATAATTCAAAGTAAAGGTATTGAAGCAACACAAAGGAAGATTAAGTTTCAGCGGTTGCTTTCAACTTGTAACATGTATATCTCATGGATATTGTCAACATAGAGTAATATAATAAGTGCAATAAGCAAATATGTAGGAATCAATGCACAGTTCACACAAGTGTTTGCTTCTTGAGGTGGAGAGAAATAGGTGAACTGACTCAACAAATGAAAGTAAAAGAATGGTCCTCCATAGAGGAAAAGCATCGATTGCTATATTTGTGCTAGAGCTTTGATTTTGAAATCATGAAACAATTTTGTCAACGGTAGTAATAAAGCATATGTATCATGTAAATTATATCTTACAAGTTGCAAGCCTCATGCATAGTGTACTAATAGTGCCCGCACCTTGTCCTAATTAGCTTGGACTACCGGATCATCACAATGCACATGTTTTAACCAAGTGTCACAAAGGGGTACCTCTATGCCGCCTGTACAAAGGTCTAAGGAGAAAGCTCGCATTGGATTTCTCGCTATTGATTATTCTCAACTTAGACATCCATACCGGGACAACATAGACAACAGATAATGGACTCCTCTTTTATGCATAAGCATGTAACAACAATTAATAATTTTCTCATATGAGATTGAGGATATTTGTCCAAAACTGAAACTTCCACCATGGATCATGGCTTTAGTTAGCGGCCCAATGTTCTTCTCTAACAATATGCATGCTTAATCATAAGGTGGTAGATCTCTCTTACTTCAGACAAGACGAACATGCATAGCAACTCACATGAAATTCAACAAAGAGTAGTTGATGGCGTCCCCAGTGAACATGGTTATCGCACAACAAGCAACTTAATAAGAGATAAAGTGCATAATTACATATTCAATACCACAATAGTTTTTAAGCTATTTGTCCCATGAGCTATATATTGCAAAGGTGAATGATGGAATTTTAAAGGTAGCACTCAAGCAATTTACTTTGGAATGGCGGAAAAATACCATGTAGTAGGTAGGTATGGTGGACACAAATGGCATAGTGGTTGGCTCAAGTATTTTGGATGCATGAGAAGTATTCCCTCTCGATACAAGGTTTAGGCTAGCAAGGCTTATTTGAAACAAACACAAGGATGAACCGGTGCAGCAAAACTCACATAAAAGACATATTGTAAACATTATAAGAATCTACACTGTCTTCCTTGTCGTTCAAACTCAATACTAGAAATTATCTAGACCTTAGAGAAACCAAATATGCAAACCAAATTTTAGCATGCTCTATGTATTTCTTCATTAATGGGTGAAAAGCATATGATGCAAGAGCTTAAACATGAGCACAACAATTGCCAAGTATCACATTACCCAAGACATTTATAGCAATTACTACATGTATCATTTTCCAATTCCAACCATATAACAATTTAACGAAGGAGAAACTTCGCCATGAATACTATGAGTAGAAACTAAGGACATACTTGTCCATATGCTACAGCGGAGCGTGTCTCTCTCCCATAAAGTGAATGCTAGGATCCATTTTATTCAAACAAAACAAAAAACAAAAACAAACCGACGCTCCAAGCAAAGCACATAAGATGTGATGGAATAAAAATATAGTTTCAGGGGAGGAACCTGATAATGTTGTCGATGAAGAAGGGGATGCCTTGGGCATCCCCAAGCTTAGACGCTTGAGTCTTCTTGATATATGCAGGGGTGAACCACCGGGGCATCCCCAAGCTTAGAGCTTTCACTCTCCTTGATCATGTTGCATCATACTCCTCTCTTGATCCTTGAAAACTTCCTCCACACCAAACTTAGAACAACTCATTAGAGGGTTAGTGACAATAAAAATTAACATGTTCAGAGGTGACATAATCATTCTTAACACTTCTGGACATTGCATAAAGCTACTGGACATTAATGGATCAAAGAAATTCATCCAACATAGCAAAAGAGGCAATGCGAAATAAAAGGCAGAATCTGTCAAAACAGAACAGTTCGTATTGACGAATTTTATTAGGCCACCATACTTGCTCAAATGAAAATGCTCAAATTGAATGAAAGTGCGTACATATCTGAGGATCATGCACGTAAATTGGCTTAATTTTCTAAGCTACCTACAGGGAGGTAGACCCAGATTCGTGACAGCAAAGAAATCTGTTTCTGCGCAGTAATCCAAATCTAGTATGAACTTTTCTATCAACGACTTTACTTGGCACAACAAAACACTAAACTAAGATAAGGAGAGGTTGCTACAGTAGTAAACAACTTCCAAGACACAAAATAAAAACAAAGTACTGTAGGTAAAAACCATGGGTTGTCTCCCATAAGCACTTTTCTTTAACGCCTTTCAGCTAGGCGCAGAAAGTGTGTATCAAGTATTATCAAGAGACGAAGTGTCAACATCATAATTTGTTCTCATAATAGAATCAAAAGGTAACTTCATTCTCTTTCTAGGGAAGTGTTCCATACCTTTCTTGAGAGGAAATTGATATTTAATATTACCTTCCTTCATATCAATGATAGCACCAACAGTTCGAAGAAAAGGTCTTCCCAATATAATGGGGCAAGATGCATTGCATTCAATATCCAAGACAACAAAATCAACGGGGACAAGGTTATTGTCAACGGTAATGCGAACATTATCAACTTTCCCCAAAGGTTTCTTTGTAGAATGATCAGCAAGATTAACATCCAAATAACAATTTTTCAGCGGTGGCAAGTCAAGCATATTATAAATTTTCTTAGGCATAACGGAAATACTTGCACCAAGATCACATAAAGCATTACAATCAAAATCTTTAACCTTCATCTTAATGATGGGCTCCCAACCATCCTCTAGCTTTCTAGGAATAGAGGCTTCGCGCTCTAGTTTCTCTTCTCTAGCTTTTATGAGAGCATTTGTAATATGTTGCGTGAAAGCCAAATTTATAGCACTAGCATTAGGACTTTTAGCAAGTTTTTTGCAAGAACTTTATAACTTCAGAGATGTGGCAATCATCAAAATTCAAACCATTATAATCTAAAGCAATGGGATCATCATCCCCAATGTTGGAAAAAATTTCAGCAGTTTTATCACAGGCGATTGTGATTTTAGCGATTTCAGGCAGTTTCTCGCGCTTTGCATTAGAAGTGGAAACATTGCTAACACCAATTATTTTATTATTAATAGTAGGAGGTGCAGCAACATGTGTAGCATTAGCATTACGAGTGGTGGTAATAGTCCAAACTTTAGCTACATTCTTCTCTTTAGCTAGTTTTTCATTTTCTTCTCTATCCCACCTAGCACGCAGTTCAGCCATTAATCTTATATTCTCATTAATCCTAACTTGGATGGCATTTGCTGTAGTAGTAATTTTGTCATGATGATTTTCATTAGGCAAAACTTTCGATTTCAAAAGATCAACATCAGCAGCAAGACTATCGACTTTAGAAGCAAGTATATCAATTTTCCCAAGCTTTTCTTCAACAGATTTGTTAAAAGCAGTTTGTGTACTAATAAATTCTTTAAGCATGGCTTCAAGTCCAGGGGGTGAACTCCTATTATTGTTGTAAGAATTCCCATAAGAATTACCATAGCCGTTGCCATTATTATAAGGATATGGCCTATAGTTGTTACTAGAATTGTTCCGGTAAGCATTGTTGTTGAAATTATTATTTTTAATGAAGTTTAGATCAACATGTTCTTCTTGTGCAACCAATGAAGCTAACGGAACATTATTAGGATCAATATTAGTCCTATCATTCACAAGCATAGACATAATAGCATCAATCTTATCACTCAAGGAAGAGGTTTCTTCGACAGAATTTACCTTCTTACCTTGTGGAGCTCTTTCCGTGTGCCATTCAGAGTAGTTGATCATCATATTATCAAGAAGCTTTGTTGCTTCACCAAGAGTGATGGACATAAAGGTACCTCCAGCAGCTGAATCCAATAAATTCCGCGAAGAAAAATTCAATCCTGCATAAAAGGTTTGGATGATCATCCAAGTAGTCAGTCCATGGGTTGGGCAATTTTTTACCAGAGATTTCATTCTCTCCCAAGCTTGAGCAACATGTTCAGTATCTAATTGTTTAAAGTTCATTATGCTACTCCTCAAAGATATAATTTTAGCAGGGGGATAATATCTACCAATAAAAGCATCCTTGCATTTAGTCCATGAATCAATACTATTCTTAGGCAGAGATAGCAACCAATCTTTAGCTCTTCCTCTTAATGAGAAAGGGAACAATTTTAATTTTATAATGTCACCATCTACATCTTTATATTTTTGCATTTCACATAGTTCAACAAAATTATTAAGATGGGCAGCAGCATCATCAGAACTAACACCAGAAAATTGCTCTCGCATAACAAGATTCAATAAAGCAGTGTTTAATTTCAAAGAATTCTGCTGTAGTAGCAGGTGGAGCAATGGGTGTGCATAAGAAATCATTATTATTTGTGGTTGTGAAGTCACACAACTTAGTATTTTCAGGGTTGGCCATTTTAGCAACAGTAAATAAAGCAAACTAGATAAAGTAAATGCAAGTAACTAATTTTTTTGTGTTTTTGATATAGCAAACAAGATAGCAAATAAAGTAAAACTAGCAACTAATTTTTTTGTATTTTGATTTAGTGCAGCAAACAAAGTAGTAAATAAAACTAAGCAAGACAAAAACAAAGTAAAGAGATTGAGAAGTGGAGACTCCCCTTGCAGCGTGTCTTGATCTCCCCGGCAACGGCGCCAGAAATTTGCTTGATGCGTGTGGTTGACACGTCCGTTGGGAACCCCAAGAGGAAGGTGTGATGCGCACAGCGGCAAGTTTCCCTCAGTAAGAAACCAAGGTTTAATCGAACCAGTAGGAGTCAAGAAGCACATTGAAGGTTGATGGCGGCGGGATGTAGTGCGGCGCAACACCAGAGATTCCGGCGCCAACGTGGAACCTGCACAACACAACCAAAGTACTTTGCCCCAACGAAACAGTGAGGTTGTCAATCTCACCGGCTTGCTGTAACAAAGGATTAACCGTATTGTGTGCAAGATGATTGTTTGCAGAAAACAGTAGAACAGTATTGCAGTAGATTGTATTTCAGTATAGAGAATTGGACCGGGGTCCACAGTTCACTAGAGGTGTCTCTCCCATAAGATAAACAGCATGTTGGGTGAACAAATTACAGTTGGGCAATTGACAAATAAAGAGGGCATGACCATGCACATACATATTATGATGAGTATAGTGAGATTTAATTGGGCATTACGACAAAGTACATAGACCACCATCCAACTGCATCTATGCCTAAAAAGTCCACCTTCAGGTTATCATCCGAACCCCCTCCAGTATTAAGTTGCTAACAACAGACAATTGCATTAAGTATTGCGCGTAATGTAATTAGTGACTACATCCTTGAACATAGCACCAATGTTTTATCCCTAGTGGCAACAACACATCCATAACCTTAGAGGTTCTTGTCACCCCTCCAGATTCACGGAGACATGAACCCACTATCGAGCATAAATACTCCCTCTTGGAGTTACTAGCATCAACTTGGCCAGAGCATCTACTAATAACGGAGAGCATGCAAGATCATAAACAACACATAGACATGAATTGATAATCAACATAACAAGTATTCTCTATTCATCGGATCCCAACAAACGCAACATATAGAATTACAGATAGATGATCTTGATCATGTTAGGCAGCTCACAAGATCCGACAATGAAGCACAATGGGGAGAAGACAACCATCTAGCTACTGCTATGGACCCATAGTCCAGGGGTAGACTACTCACACATCACTCCGGAGGCGACCATGGCGGCGTAGAGTCCTCCGGGAGATGATTCCCCTCTCCGGCAGGGTGCCGGAGGCGATCTCCTGGATCCCCCGAGATGGGATCGGCGGCGGCGGCGTCTCTGGAAGGTTTTCCGTATCGTGGCTCTCGGTACAGGGGGTTTCGCAACGGAGGCTTTAAGTAGGCGGAAGGGCAGGTCAGGAGGCGGCACGAGGGCCCCACACCACAGGGCCGCGCGGCCAAGGGGGGGGCCGCGCCGCCCTAGGGTGTGGCCCCCTCGTGGCCCCTCTTCGTCTCCTCTTCGGACTTCTGGAAGCTTCGTGGCAAAATAGGACCCTGGGCGTTGATTTCGTCCAATTCCGAGAATATTTCGTTACTAGGATTTCTGAAACCAAAAACAGCAGAAAACAGCAACTGGCACTTCGGCATCTTGTTAATAGGTTAGTTCCAGAAAATGCACGAATATGACATAAAGTGTGCATAAAACATGTAGATAACATCAATAATGTGGCATGGAACATAAGAAATTATCGATACGTCGGAGACGTATCAACAGGCGGCATAGAGGTACTCCTTTGTGACACTTGGTTAAAACATATGTTATGCAATGATAATCCATGTAAATCCAAGATAATTAGGACAAGGTGCGGGCACTATTGGTAAGCTATGCATGAGGCTTGCAACTTGTAGGATATCTTATACATAACACATATGCTTTATTACTACCGTTGACAAAATTGTTTCTTGTTTTCAAAATAAAAGCTCTAGCACAAATATAGCAATCCATGCTTCCCTCTTCGAAGGGCCATTCTTCTACTTTTATGTTGAGTCAGTTTACCCACTTCCTTATATCTTAGAAGCAAATACTTGTGTTAACTGTGCATTGATTCTTACATACTTGCATATTTGCATTCATCATATTACTTTGTATTGACAACTATCCATGAGATATACATGTTACAAGTTGAAAGCAACCGCTAAAACTTATATCTTCCTTTGTGTTGCTTCAATGCCTTTACTTTGAATTTATTGCTTTATGAGTTAACTCTTATGCAAGACTTATTGATGCTTGTCTTGAAAGTACTATTCATGAAAAGTCTTTGCTATATGATTCAGTTGTTTACTCATTGTCTTTACCATTGCTTCGAATCACTTCATTCATTACATATGCTTACAATAGTATTGATCAAGATTATGATAGCATGTCACTTCAGAAAATATCTTTGTTATCGTTTACCTACTCGAGGACGAGTAGGAACTAAGCTTGGGGGTATCTATAATTTCTTATATTCCATGCTACTTTATTGATGATACTCACATGTTTTATACATACTTTATGTCATATTTATGCATTTTCCGGCACTAACCTATTAACAAGATGCCGAAGAGCCAGTTGTTGTTTTCTGGTGTTTTTGGTTTCAGAAATCCTACAAAGGAAATATTCTCGGAATTGGACAAAATCAACACCCAGGGTCTTATTTTTCCATGAAGCTTCCAGAAGACCGAAAGGGAAACAAAGTGGGGCGACGAGGCGCCGACACAACAGGGCGGCGCGGCCCAGGTCTTGGCCGCGCGGCCCTGGCGTGTGGGGCCCTCGCGCCGCCCCCTGACCTACCCTTCCGCTTACTTATAGCCTTCGTCGCGAATATCCCAGTACCGAGAGCCACGATACGAAAACCTTCCAGAGACGCCGCCGCCGCCAATCCCATCTCGGGGGATTCAGGAGATCGCCTCCGGCACCCTGCCGGAGAGGGGAATCATCTCCCGGAGGACTCTTCATCGCCATGATCGCCTCCGGAGTGATGTGTGAGTAGTTCACCCCTGGACTATGGGTCCATAGGAGTAGCTAGATGTTTTCCTTCTCCTCATTGTGCTATCATTGTTCGATCTTGTGAGCTGCCTAACATGATCAAGATCATCTATTTGTAATGCTACATGTTGCGTTTGTTGGGATCCGATGAATATGGAATACTATGTTATGTTGATTATCAATCTATCATATATGTGTTGTTTATGATCTTGCATGCTCTCCGTTATTAGTAGAGGCTCTGGCCAAGTCGTTACTTGTAACTCCAAGAGGGAGTATTTATGCCCGATAGTGGGTTCATGCCTCCATTAAATCTGGGACAGTGATAGAAAGTTCTAAGGTTGTGGATGTGCTGTTGCCAGTAGGGATAAAACATCAATGCTATGTCTAAGGATATTTGTGTTGATTACATTACGCACCATACTTAATGCAATTGTCTGTTGTTTGCAACTTAATACTGGAAGGGGTGCGGATGCTAACCCGAAGGTGGACTTTTTAGGCATAGATGCATGCTGGATAGCGGTCTATGTACTTTGTCGTAATGCCCAATTGAATTTCACACTACTCATCATAATATGTATGTGCATTGTCATGCCATCTTTATTTGTCAATTGCCCAACTGTAATTTGTTCACCCAACATGCTATTTCTTATTGGAGAGACACCACTAGTGAAATGTGAACCCCGGTCCATTCTTTTACATTGAATACAATCTACTTCAAACATTGGTTTTACTGTTCTTTGCAAACATCATCATCCACACTATACATCAAATCCTTTGTTACAGCAAGCCGGTGAAATTGACAACCTCACTGTTAAGTTGGGGCAAAGTATTTTGGTTGTGTTGTGCAGGTTCCACGTTGGCGCCGGAATCCCTGGTGTTGCGCCGCACTACACTCCGCCACCATCAAACTTCAACGTGCTTCTTGACTCCTACTGGTTTGATAACCTTGGTTTCTTTCTGAGGGAAAACTCGCTGCTGTATGCATCACACCTCTTCTTGGGGTTCCCAACGGACGAGTGTTTTACCGTCACGAGCACCGAGCACGCAGTTGATTGAAAAGCAATGATGATGAAATAAAGGACCGAGGTTCCTGACGATCTACACTAGTGTTAACTCTCCAGATAACAAGTGTTGGGTGAACAAATTACAGCTGGGCAATTGACAGAATTGAATTTAGCATTAAGACAAAATATCCAGTCTATTAATATCGTAGGCATGTTTTCCTTATATAGTCATACGTGCTCGCAATGAGAAACTTGCATAACATCTTTTGTCCTACCAGCCCGTTTGCAGCGGGGCCTCAAGGGAAACTACTGGTAATTAAGGAACTCCTTTTAATAGAGCACCGGAGCAAAGCATTAACACTTGGTGAAAACATGTGATCCTCATATCAAAGCCATCCCCTCCGGTTATCCCAATTCGAGATCACTTTGGGGTCTCAGGTTCCGGACAAAGACATGTGCATACAATTTGTAGATACAATCTAAGCAACAATTATAGAGCCTAGATCCAAGATCATGCCACTCGTGCACTAGTGACAAGCGTTAAACATAACAATATTACAGCAACAAATACTTCACAAACTTATAAGATATACAGAACATAATGATCAATCATCGGATCCCAACAAACACAACACCGATTACATCATATGGATCTCAATCATGTTAGGCAGCTCATGAGATCATTGTATTGAAGCACATGGCAGAGAGTACCATCTAGGTACAACCAAGAACCCATATTCCCTGCGGGAACTACTCACAAACTATCATGGAGTCGAAGTGGAGGCGGTGGAGTCGATGGCGATGGCTCCGGGGGGCACTTCCCCATCCCGACAGGGTGCCGGAACAGAGACTTCTGTCCCCCGAAACTTGGTTTCGGCGATGACGGCGGCTATGGAACTTTTCGTGGATGGAGGGTGATATGTTGCGGAGTTTTTAGGTCAGAGAGGTCTTATAGGCGAAGAGGCGACGCGAGGGGGTGCACGCAACAAAAGCTACATTGAGTGTCTTGCTCCACAAGAGGACCACCATATGTTCATCAAAGAAAGTACATAGACCCATACGAGCAATTTGATGAACGGAGAGTAAATTGTAACCAAGGGTCTCGACAAGGAGGACATTCACAAGTGAGATGCCGGGTGTTACCACCACCTTGCCAATACCCAATACCTTAGAGCACGTGTTGTCGCCATATGATACGGTAGAGTGAGAAGGCTCGAGGTCGACAACAATATTCTTGCTTCCGGTCATATGACTTGTGGCTCCACTATCAACCACCCACTTAGCGCCACCGGAAGCATAGTCCTACAAGGAATCAAGTCTTGGATTTAGGTACCCATTTTTCAATGGGTCCTAGCATGTTAGTAACAAGGGGTTTGGGAACCCAAATAGTCGAATCAACATTGTCCTTTTGAGGACCAATAAAGCGAGCACGAATATGTCCATAGTAATCAACAAAAAGAACATGAGAAGGGTTGTTAGAGCCGGCGAAACCCTCCGAGGCGGAGTTGGGTACTCCATCCCTTCTTAAGCTAGCATCGCTCTCCTCAAGGTTGATCTCCATGTTCTCCTTGTTCTTCTTCTTCTTGGTCCTCTTGTTCCTCTTCCTCTTTGGCTTGGTAGCCACTCCTCCTTCATTGCAAGAGCCCTCTTTGGCTCCATCTTTGGCTTGAACGACCCCTTCCAAGTACTTGGCTTGAACTTGGAGTCTATCAACTTTGGCCTTCAAACGATTGACTTCATCTTCATGCTACGGATGAGGGTGGAAAATATCAAACACTTGGACTTCCTTTGCCTTGTTCACCCGGAAGTGTTCCATCAAAGCTTCTTCTTGGAGAGCGTTCATCTTCATGAGTAAGCGCTTGTCACTCTCCATCTTGGCAATGTCACTCTCATGAGTGCAACACGCACGGTCCTTGGTCAAAGGAAAGTACTCCTTCAATGCTTCCTCTTGCATGGAATTGACTTCCATGAGCTTGGCTTCCCTTCTCTTCAAGGTGGCTATTTCTTCCTCATGATCACAACAAGTGGCCTTCTCCTTGCTCATGCGGATACATTCCACCAAAGACTCTTCTTGCATGCTACTCAAACTCAATAGCTTGGCCTTGGTGGTCTCAAGAGTGGCAATTTCTTCTTCATGGTTGCAACATGAGGTCTTCTCCTTACACAAGCGGTAATATTCATCCAAGGCTTCTTCTTGAAGAGCATTGACCTCCAAGAGAAGAGCATTGTGTTTCCTCAAGGAAGCAACTTGATCAACAAGCTCGTCATGGCAAGAGTTGGGGTCTTCATCATCTTTCTCTTTGTTAGCTTCCTCGAGAGAGAGCATCTTCTTTTTGAGCTCACCCATCAAACCAAGAGTATGGTCTCGGTCCTTGGTGAGTTGAGAGACAATAGCTTTGTTGGAGTCCTCAAGGACGATGACACTAGCTTCAAGAGACATGCGCAGATAGGACTACGGGTTTTTGGCTGTAGCTAGTAGGTACTCTCTCCCATGTACTTCAATACAATGATCTCATGAGATGCCTTACATGATTGAGATCCATATGATATAATCGGTGTTGTGTTTGTTGGTATCCGATAAATTGTGGAATTATGATCAGATTGTTCTTCATATTATCATACTACTGTTATTTAAGATCTTGCATGCTCTCCGGTACTTGTAGTTACCTTGATCAAGTAGTTGCCTGTATCTCCAAGAGGGAGTATTTATGCTCGATAGTAGTTTCACGCCTCTAGTTTTCTGGGAGAGTGACGTTTAACTTCTAAGATTTTAGATGTGATGTTGCTACTAGGGAGAAAACAACAATGTTTTGTCTAAAGATGATTTTATTGTTTACTTTACACACATTGCTTAATGCGATAGTCTGTTGCTTGCAACTTAATACTAGAAGGGGTTTGGATGATAACCTGAAGGTGGATTATTAGTCTTAGACGCAGTTGGATTATAGTCTATGTATTATGTTGTAATGCCCAATTAAATACTATAGTAACCTTTATGTTATCATAGCATGCATTGTCATGCCCTCACAATTGTCAATTATCCAACCGTAATTTGTTCACCCAACACATGTTATTTGGAGAGTTACCACTAGTGTAGATAGCTAGGACACCCGGTCCTTCTGTATCATCATTGCTCTACAGTCAACTCCGCACTGGAATACTTTCTGGTGCCATCTCCTCTGCGCTATGATGTCTACGCACGCTTCTATTCCTGTAGACAGTGTTGGGCCTCCAAGAGCAGAGGTTTGTAGAACAGCATCAAGTTTCCCTTAAGTGAATCACCCAAGGTTTATCGAACTCAGGGAGGAAGAGGTCAAAGATATCCCTCTCAAGCAACCCTGCAATTACGATACAAGAAGTCTCTTGTGTCCCCAACACACCTAATACACTTGTCAGATGTATAGGTGCACCAGTTCGGTGAAGAGATAGTGAAATACAAGTAATATGGATGATTGTAAGTAGTAATTGCAATCTGAAATAAAGATGGCAGCAAGCAAACCTGTAATAGAACTTGTTGGAAACGGTGTTTCAATGCTTAGAAACAAGGCCTAGGGATCATACTTTCACCAGTGGACTCTCTCAACATTGATCACATAACTAAATAAATAAATGCTACTTTCTCTACACTCTCTTGTTGGATGACAAACACCATTTATTGTGTAGGGCTACAAGAGCTCCCTCAAGCCGGAGTGAACAAGCTCCACAACATTCGGTGTTCATATTTAAGTAACCTCTAGAGTGCATAATAGACCATTGCAATTTAGACCGAGTACTAACATAGCATGCACACTGTCACCATCAGGCTATGAAAGGGGGAATAGATCGCATCAATACTGTCATAGTAATAGTTAACTCCATAATCTACAAGAGATTACAATCATAACCTATGCCAAGTACTACATGATGCACCCACTGTCAACATTACATCATGGAGGAGGAATAGACTACTTTAATAACATCACTAGAGTAGCACATAGATTAATAGTGATACAAAGCTCATCATATGAATCTCAATCATGTAGGGCAGCTCATGAGATCATTGTATTGAAGTACATGGGAGAGAGATATGAACCACATAGCTACCGGTACAGCCCTTAGCCTCGAGGGAGAACTACTCCCTCCTCATCATGGGAGACAACGATGGTGATGAAGATGGTGGTGGTGTCGATGGAGATGGCTCCGGGGGCAATTCCCCGTCCCGGCAGGGTGCCGGAACAGAGACTTCTGTCCCCCGAATTGGAGTTTCGCGATGGCGGCGGCGTCCCTGGAGTCTTTCTGGAGTTTCGTCAGTCCGATCAAGAAGGCCCCTTTTAAAATCTTCTTTGTTGCGCGTGAATGATCCAGAACAAGTAGTATCCAGCAAGGTTTTATCTTGAAAAGAAAGTCTTGCATAGAAATTATCAATGATGATATTACCAGGAAGCTCATGAATGGGGCATTTGAGTATTAAATACTTCAATCTTCCCCATGCTTGGGCAATACTCTCTCCATCATGAGGCCAGAAATTATATATGCGGTTCCGGTCTTTGTGAATTTCACTTGGATGATAGAATTTAGAATAAAATGAAGGCACAATATCCTTCCAATCAAAAGAATCCACATTCTTCAGCAATTTGTACCAATGCGCCGCTTTACCGGACAGCGACATAGAGAATAGTTTCTTCCTCACTTCATCCATAGAGATACCTGCACACTTGAATAACCCGCATAATTCATGCAAAAACAGTAAATGATCTCCGGGATGGATAGTTCCATCCTCTTCATAGCGGTTATCCATAACACGTTCAATAATTTTCATGGGTATCTTGAAAGAAGTACTTTCAGTAGGTGGATATAAAATATCACAAGCATCATTAGAGTTATCGCATATGGGAGATAAAGTATTATCAGAGAAAATTTTCTCCCCTAAAGATGGGAAGCTAAAAAGATCATAAAAACTAGCTTCCCCAAGCTTAGACTTCTCCATAGCATTAGCAGTAATTGCGTTCATACTAATAACATTGCTACTAGCATGCAAATAAGGTTCCATAGGTTTTTTAATTTTCGCGTCACACAATTCATGTCTTATTTCAGGAAATAGATTAAAAAGCTCACTGTTGTTTTCCATTATGCCTAAGTAGTGAAAAAACAAGAAACAAAAAGATGCAATTGCAGGATCTAAAGGAAATAGCTTCGAGCCCTCACACACCGGCAACAGTGCTAGGAAATAGCTTAGTAGTCGGAGGATGTGAATACCTTTTACCTTACCTCCCCGGCAAAGGCACCAGAAAATAGCTTGATGTCTACGCACGCTTCTATTCCTGTAGACAGTGTTGGGCCTCCAAGAGCAGAGGTTTGTAGAACAGCAGCAAGTTTCCCTTAAGTGAATCACCCAAGGTTTATCGAACTCAGGGAGGAAGAGGTCAAAGATATCCTTCTCAAGCAACCCTGCAATTACGATACAATAAGTCTCCTGTGTCCCCAACACACCTAATACACTTGTCAGATGTATAGGTGCACTACTTCGGCGAAGCGATAGTGAAATACAAGTAATATAGATGAATATGAGTGGTTGATGACCCACAAGTATAGGGGGTGTATCGTAGTATCTTCGATAAGTAAGAATGTCGATCCCAACGAGGAGCAGAAGGTGTTGACAAGCAGTTTCGATGAAGGATTCACTGTAAATGCTCACAGACAAGTATTCAGGGGGTTTTGATGTAGCAGATGAATAAAGTACGAGTAAGTAAAGTGCGAGAGTAACAATTGCAGCGAGTGGCCCAATCCTTTTTAGCACAAAGGACAAGCCGGTTTGTTTACTTATAATGACCAAACGTTCTCGAGGACACACAGGATTTTAGTCTAGTGCTTTCGCTACATACGGCTAATTAATCTTCATTGTTTTGATAAGTGTTGTGTGGGTGAACCTGTGCTAATGTACCGCCCTTCCTAGGACTAATACATACTTGTGATTATACCCCTTGCAAGCATCCGCAACTACAAGAAAGTAATTAAGATAAATCTAACCACAGCCTTAAACTCTGAGATCCTGCTATCCCTCCTGCATCAATATACCAACGGGGGTTTAGGTTTCTGTCACTCCGGCAACCCCGCAATTGGCAAACGAGTACAAGATGCATTCCCCTAGGCCCATAAAGGTGAAGTGTCGTGTAGTCGACGTTCACACGACACCACTAGAAGAATAACACCACAACTTAAATATCATAACATTGAATATTACTCAACCATACTTCACTAGTAACATTTAGACTTCACCCATGTCCTCAAGAACTAAACGAACTACTCACGAGACATCATATGGAACATGATCAGAGGTGATATGATGATGAATAACAATCTAAACATAAACCATGGTTCAACGGTTTTGCTCAATAGCATCAATAACAAGTAGAAATCAACACCGGGAGAGTTTCCCCTATCAAACAATCAAGATCAAACCCAAATTGTTACAGCGGTGACGATGTGCAGCGGTGGAGACGGCGGTGATGATGATGGAGATGATGACGATGGTGATGGAGATGATGTCCAACTCGATGGCGGTGACGATGGCATCGATTTCCCCCTCCGGGAGGGAATTTCCCCGGCGGATCTCAGCCTGCCGGAGAGCTCTTTTCTCTCTGGTGTTCTCCGCCTCGCAGAGGCGGCTGTGACTCTTCGCGACCTATCCCCTGGAGCTTAGGTTTTCTGGATGAAGACGTTCGCGAAGAAAAGGAGGCGAGAGGGGGCTGTGGGCCCCCTCCTCACAGGGCGGCACGGCCAGGCCTTGGGCCGCGCCGGCCTATGAGCTGGGCCCACCTCTGGTCCCCTCGGCTCCCCCTTCTGGCTCCCTTCGTCTTCTGGAAAAATAGGATTTTTCATATAATTTTCGTCAACTGTTGATCTTCCGAAATATTGCATTCTGACAGTGCTTTTTCCAGCAGAATCCTGACTCCGGTGCGCGAACCTCCAATAATCATGAATCATGCAAAATAGATGAAATAACATAAGTATTATCCCCAAATATGAAATATATCAATGAATAACAACAAATTATGATATAAAATAGTGATGCAAATTGGACGTATCAACTCCCCCCAAGCTTAGACTTCGCTTGTCCCCAAGCGAAACTGAACTCGGTAAACATGACCACATGTTTATGGAGTGAAGAGTCGATAAATAAAATACGGACAAGAAGCATCATATTCATTCACACAAGACATTCTAGTAAACAAGTTCCTCATATAATTCAACTTGAAACAAGTATAAGGTAATCACAAATAAAGGTGCATAAGAAATCTTAGTTGGTGATGGCAAACTTCGTTCTTGGTCAAAGAACAGTTAACAGGTTATACCTATCTATCGAGCAGCGCTCTTATGTTAAAGTTTATATGGCACAACTTGCATATTCAATCATAATAATCTCCTCATGATCATTGATAACTTTCAAAGCTATATTCATTCAGATAAAACTTGTACTAAACAAGGAAGAGTAAAAGACATGATGAGGTAAATCACAATATAGTAGTTTGATCACAACAACTCAAATGCTTGCTTAAGATGGAGGGACATAGGTTTACTGACTCAACATAAAGTAAAAGACAGGCCCTTCACAGAGGGAAGCAGGGATTAAATCATGTGCTAGAGCTTTTTCAGTTTTGAAATCATATAAAGAGAATGAAAGTAACATTTTGAGAGGTGTTTGTTTTTGTCAACGACTGGTAGCGGGTACTTTAACCCCCTTGCCAGACAAACCTTCAAAGAGCGGATCCCATTTTATTTTTATTTTTGTGTGGCACTCCTTCCAACCTTTCTTTCACAAACCATGGCTAACCGAATCCTCGGGTGCCTGCCAACAATCTCATACCATGAAGGAGTGCCTTTTTATTTTAGTTTTATTATGATGACACTCCCCCCAACCTTTGCTTACACAAGCCATGGCTAACCGAATCCTTCGGGTGCCGTCCATCAATCACACCTCATAGGCCGGCGCGGGCCAAGGCCTGGCCGCGCCGCCTTGTGGGGAGGGGGCCCACAGCCCCCTCTGGCCTCCTCTCCTTCGCGTATTTTTTCGTCCCGAAAACCTAAGCTCCAGGGGGATAGTCGCGAAGAGTCACAGCCGCCTCTGCGGGGCGGAGAACACCAGAGAGAAAAGAGCTCTCCGGCAGGCTGAGATCCGCCGGGGAAATTCCCTCCCGGAGGGGGAAATCGACGCCATCGTCACCGTCATCGAGCTGGACATCATCTCCATCACCATCGTCATCATCTACATCATCATCACCACCGTCTCCACCGCTGCACATCGTCACCGATGTAACAATTTGGGTTGGATCTTGACTATTTGATAGGGGAAACTCTCCCGGTATTGATTTCTACTTGTTATTGATGCTATTGAGTGAAACCATTGAACCAAGGCCGCCACCGCCAACTTCAGATAACAATGAATCTCTTCGAGTCTTAGTGCAGAACTGCCAAACTGAGAAGTTGAAGCTGAAGGAGATCTGTAAGAATCGTGGGAAGAATTCATCACCACCATCGCTGAAGGATTAATTCATCATCGGTATTGGCATCCCCTTGGTTTGTTCCAAGCTTGGGGGAGTGCCGCGGTATCACATCATCACTATCTTTTACTTTTTACTATTAAGTAGTGTCATATCATGAGTAGGGAAGTTATCATATAAGATGGGTTGAGGTGTGGAAGTATCTCTCCTTTAGTTGGTTGTCTATGTATCCCTTGGTGTGAGTTATCGTTATGGAATATTAATGAGAAGTCTTATCATTTACATATTGCACATCTTATTTTAGTTTGCAATCCCTATTATATGATTGATCTTGTTATTAGTATTGGTATCACTTTGGGAGCATTGAATAAATCTATTTGGTTTTGGCAAACTTAGCATTGGTCAATAGCAATAACACTTTGAGGTTTAAGTAGAAAAGAGAAATACATGTAGTTGTTTCATTGTCTTCCTTTCTTGTTAGCTCATAGCTTATTATTCTGAAGTTAAAATTGTTTGTGCTTACAAGGAAGATGCATGATTGTTTCTATCACATGTATATTTGTTTGTTTCCCTCAACTCTTGTGCTTGCTAATTAACCTTGCTAGCCAAAAAACTGTACTGAGAGGGAATGCTTCTCGTGCATCCAAACCTTAACCCGAACCTATGCCATTTGTGTCCACCATAACTACCTACTACATGGTATTTCCTGCCATTCCAAGTAAATACTTCGTGTGCTACCTTTAAACAATTGAAAATTTACTATCTCTTATTTGTGTCAATGTTTTATAGCTCATGCGGAATTATGTGGTGTTTTATCTTTCAATCTTTTTGGGCAACTTTCACAAATGGACTAGTGGCTTCATCCGCTTATCCAATAATTTTGCATAAAGAGCTGGCAATGGGGTTCCCAGCCCCGATTAATTAACCTTCATAATTTTATAAATAGACACTCCTCCATGGTATGTGATTGTTGGAAGGCACCCGAGGATTCGGTTAGCCATGGCTTGAGAAAGCAAAGGAGGGGAGGAGTGTCATCTAAATAAAACTGAAATAAAAAGGCACTCCTTCATGGTATGAGATTGTTGGCAGGCACCCGAGGATTCGGTTAGCCGTGGTTTGTGAAAGCAAAGGTTGGGAGGAGTGCCAACCTAAAATAAAACTTTATGGGAGCCGCTCTTCGAGAGTTTGTCTGGCAAGGGGGTTAGAGTACCCGCTACCAGTCGTTGACTACAACAAACACCTCTCAAAATGTTACTTTTATTCTATTTATATGATTTCAAAATTGAAAAAGCTCTAGCACATGATTTAATCCCTGCTTCCCTCTGCGAAGGGCCTATCTTTTACTTTATGTTGAGTCAGCAAACCTATTTCTCTCCATCTTAAGCAAGCATTTGAGTTGTTGTGATCAAACCATCTATATTGTCATTTACTTTATCATGTCTTTTACTCTTCCTTGTTTAGTACAAGTTTTATCCGAATGAATATAGCTTTGAAAGTTATCAATGATTATGAGGAGATTATTATGATTGAGTATGCAAGTTGTGCCATATAAACTTTAACATGAGAGCGCTGCTCGATAGATAAGTATAACCTGTTAATTGTTCTCTGACCAAGAACGAAGTTTGCCATCACCAACTATGATTTCTTATGCACCTTTATTTGTGATTACCTTATACTCGTTTCAAGTTGAATTATATGAGGAAGTTGTTTACTAGAATGTCTTGTGTGAATGAATATGATGCTTCTTGTCCATATTTTATTTATCGGCTCTTCACTCCATAAACATGTGGTCCTGTTTACCGAGTTCAGTTTCGCTTGGGGACAAGCGAAGTCTAAGCTTGGGGGGAGTTGATACGTCCATTTTGCATCACTGTTTTGTATCATAATTTGCTGTTATTCATTGATATATTTCATATTTGGAGATGATACTTATGTTATTTCATCTATTTTGCATGTTTCATGATTATTGGAGGATCACGCACCGGAGTCAGGATTCTGCTGGAAAAAGCGCCGTCAGAATGCAATATTTCGGAAGATCAACAATTGACGAAATTTATATGACAAATCTTATTTTTCCAGAAGATGAAGGGAGCCAGAAGGGGGAGCCGAGGAGGGCCACCGTGGGCCCACCTCACAGGCCGGCGCGGGCCAAGGCCTGGCCGCGCCACCTTGTGGGGAGGGGGCCCATATCCCCCTCTGGCCTCCTCTCCTTCGCGTATTTCTTCGTCCCGAAAACCTAAGCTCCAGGGGGATAGTCGCGAAGAGTCACAGCCGCCTCTGCGGGGCGGAGAACACCAGAGAGAAAAGAGCTCTCCGGCAGGCTGAGATCCGCCGGGGAAATTCCCTCCCGGAGGGGGAAATCGACGCCATCGTCACCGTCATCGAGCTGGACATCATCTCCATCACCATCGTCATCATCTACATCATCATCACCGCCGTCTCCACCGCTGCACATCGTCACCGCTGTAACAATTTGGGTTGGATCTTGACTGTTTGATAGGGGAAACTCTCCCGGTATTGATTTCTACTTGTTATTGATGCTATTGAGTGAAACCATTGAACCAAGGTTTATGTTCAGATTGTTATTCATCATCATATCACCTCTGATCATGTTCCATATGATGTCTCGTGAGTAGTTCGTTTAGTTCTTGAGGACATGGGTGAAGTCTAAATGTTAGTAGTGAATTATGGTTGAGTAATATTCAATGTTATGATATTTAAGTTGTGGTGTTATTCTTCTAGTGGTGTCATGTGAACGTAGACTACATGACACTTCACCTTTATGGGCCTAGGGGAATGCATCTTGTACTCGTTTGCCAATTGTGGGGTTGCCGGAGTGACAGAAACCTGAACTCCCGTTGGTATATCGATGCAGGAGGGATAGCAGGATCTCAGAGTTTAAGGCTGTGGTTAGATTTATCTTAATTACTTTCTTGTAGTTGCGGATGCTTGCAAGGGGTATAATCACAAGTATGAATTAGTCCTAGGAAGGGCGGTACATTAGCATAGGTTCACCCGCACAACACTTATCAAAACAATGAAGATTAATTAGCCATATGTAGCGAAAGCACTAGACTAAAATCCCGTGTGTCCTCAAGAACGTTTGGTCATTATAAGTAAACAAACCGGCTTGTCCTTTGTGATAAAAAGGATTGGGCCACTCGCTGCAATTGTTACTCTCGCACTTTACTTACTCGTACTTTATTCAACTGCTGCATCAAAATCCCCTGAATACTTGTCTGTGAGCATTTACAGTGAATCCTTCATCAAAACTGCTTGTCAACACCTTCTGCTCCTCGTTGGGATCGACATTCTTACTTATCGAAAATACTAAGATACACCCCCTATACTTGTGGGTCATCAAGACTATTTTCTGGCGCCGTTGCCGGGGAGTGAAGCGCTATTGGTAAGTGGAATTGGTAAGGGAAACTTTTACTGTTAGTGCTGATTTTATATCTGCCTGCTGCCATAATTCATTATGGAGAGATCTTCTCTTGAATTTTTATTTGGAAAATCTACTACTACTGCAAAGGTAGTGGATGAGGCGCCAGGTGAGGAAGAAATACCATACAAAATACCTATGAAAATTATTGAACGTGTTGTGGATAACCGTTATACAGGGGATGGAACTGTCCACCCTGGAGATCATTTACTGTTCTTGCATGAATTATGCGGTTTATTCAAGTGTGCAGGTATTGCTATGGATGAAGTGAGGAAGAAACTATTCTCTATATCGCTGTCTGGTAAAGCGGCGCATTGGTATAAATTACTGGATAATGGGGATTCTCTTGAATGGAATGATATTGTGCCCCGGTTTTATTCTAAGTTCTATCCCCCAAGTGAAATTCACAAGGATCGGAACCGCATATATAATTTTTGGCCTCATGATGGAGAGAGTATTGCCCAAGCGTGGGGGAGATTGAAGTCTTTAATGCTCAAATTCCCCATTCAAGAGCTTCCTGGTAATATTATTATTGATAATTTCTATTCAAGACTTTCTTTTCAAGACAAGACCTTGCTGGATACTTCTTGTTCTGGATCATTTACACGCAACAAAGAAGAGTTTAAAAGGGACCTTCTTAATCGGATCCAGGAGAATACTGAAGGATGGGAGAACGACAAGGATAGAGAATCAGGTATAAATTATGATTATAAATGCATTGAAGCTTTTATGGATACTGATAAATTTCATAATATGAGTGCTACTTATGGTCTTGATTCTCAAGTCGTTGCAAATCTTTATAAAGCTTTTGCCTCTCATTATGAATTGCCTAAGAAGAATTTTGATAAGTATCATGAACCGTATAAAGATAAAATTGATTCATCTATAAATAAATGTGTTGTAGTTGAAACTGTTGATCATGTTATTCCTGAAGCTTATATTGAAAAAACTCCTTTCCCTGCTAAAATGAAGGAGTACTCTGTTATAAATAGTGCGGTTAATAAAAGTGAAAAGAAACCTATAGAACCTGAAGAACAAATAAAGGTTGAACCTGCTATTGCAATTGTTAAAGATCTTGTGACTTAAAATGTGGAAGATGGTCATATTATTTTCTATGAAGATGCTTCTAATATTGTTTCACATCCTAATAAGTCTAGGAAAGCTAGTGTTCCTATGCTATCTGTTAGAATTGGTGATCATTGTTATTATGGTTTATGTGATATTGGTGCAAGTATTAGTGTTATTCCTTATGAGCTTTACACGTAGATTATGCACGAAATTGGTTCTTGTGAACTTGAAGATATTGATGTGGTTATTTGGCTGGCTAATAGAGAAACTATCTCTCCAACTGGTATTGTTCGAGATGTGGAAGTTCTATGCGGTAAGATTAAATATCCTGCTGACTTTTTGGTACTTGGTTCTGCTGCTTGTAAATATTGTCCTATCATTTTTGGTAGACCTTTTCTAAATACTTGTGGAGCTGTTATAGATTGCAAGAAAGAGAAAATTTTGACTAAATTTGCTGGTGAATCTTATGAGTTTAGCTTCTCTAAATTTGCCAAAACTCCTTATAAAGCTGATTCGCCTAATAATGATTTTAGAGTTGAACAGTGTGCATCTATTGCTCTTGCTCCTAATAATCCTTTGCATCAACATTTGGAGAATAGTGAGAGTGAAGTTTTTAGGGAAGAAAGAAATGAGCTTGACGAAATTTTCCTTCGTCAACCTATTCTTAAGCATGATTTACCGGTAGAAGATCTGGGTACAACACCACCACCAAAGGAAGATCCTGTCTTTGATTTAAAACCATTGCTTGATAATCTTAAATATGCTCATATTGATGATAAGAAAATATATCCTGTTATTATTAGTTCTAAGCTTTCAGAGTTTGAAGAAGAAAGGTTATTGGAAATACTGAAGAAACACCGAGGTGCTATTGGCTACACTCTTGATGACTTGAAGGGGATTTCTCCTTCTATTTGCCAATATGCCATTAATATGGAAGATGATGCAAAGCCTGTTGTTGAACATTAGCGTCGTCTAATTCCTAAGATGATGGATGTGGTAAGAAATGAGGTATTAAGACTTCTTGAAGCTGGTATTATATATCCTATTGCTGATAGTAGATGGGTTAGTCCTGTGCATTGTGTTCCTAAGAAAGGAGGAATGACTGTTGTGCCTAATGATAATGATGAGCTCATCCCTCAAAGAGTAGTTGTAGGGTATAGAATGTGCATTGATTATCGAAAAGTTAATAAGGTTACTAAGAAAGATCATTACCCTTTGCCTTTTATTGATCAAATGTTAGAAAGGTTATCCAAAAATACTCATTTTTGCTTTCTTGATGGTTATTCTGGGTTTTCACAAATTGCTGTTAAAACTAAGGATCAAGAGAAAACCACTTTCACTTGTCCCTATGGAACTTATGCTTATAGACGTATGCCTTTTGGTTTATGTAATGCTCCTGCTACTTTTCAAAGATGCATGTCTGCTATTTTTCATGGTTTTTGTGATAGTATTGTAGAGGTATTCATGGACGATTTTTCCGTCTATGGGAATTCTTTTGATAATTGCTTGCGGAACCTTGATAAAGTTTTGCAGAGATGTGAAGAAACTAACCTTGTTCTTAATTGGGAGAAATGCCACTTTATGGTTAATGAAGGAATTGTATTGGGACATAAAATTTCTGAGAGAGGTATTGAAGTTGATAGAGCTAAAGTTGAAGCAATTGAGAAGATGCCCTACCCCAGGGATGTTAAAGGTATTCGTAGTGTTCTTGGTCACGCTGGGTTTTATAGGAGGTTTATTAAAGACTTCTCCAAGATTTCAAAGCCTCTTACTAATCTTCTTCAAAAAGATGTACCTTTTGTTTTTGATGATGATTGTAAGGAAGATTTTGAAACTCTAAAGAAAGCCTTAACAACTGCTCCTATAGTTGAACCTCCTGATTGGAACTTACCATTTGAAATTATGTGTGATGCTAGTGATTTTGCTGTAGGCGCTGTTCTTGGACAGCGAGTAGATAAAAAGTTGAATGTTATTCATTATGCTAGTAAAACTCTTGATGCTGCTCAAAGAAATTATGCTACTACTGAAAAAGAATTGTTAGCTGTAGTCTTTGCTTGTGATAAGTTTAGATCTTATATTGTTGATTCAAAAGTTACTATTCATACTGATCATGCTGCAATCAGATACCTTATGCAAAAGAAAGATGCTAAGCCAAGGCTTATTAGATGGGTGCTTCTGTTGCAAGAATTTGATTTACATATTGTAGATAGGAAAGGTGCTGATAATCCTGTTGCTGATAATTTGTCTAGATTGGAAAATATTGCTTATGATCCTGTTCCTGTTAATGATAGTTTTCCAAATGAACAATTGGCTGCAATAAAGGTGAGCTCGCGAGACAGTCCTTGGTATGCTGATTATGCTAACTTTATTGTTTCCAAGTACTTGCCTCCAACCTTTTCAGCCCAACAAAGGAGGAAATTCTTTTATGACTTGAGGCATTATTTCTGGGATGACCCACACTTATATAAAGAAGGAGTGGATGGTATTCTGCGAAGATGTGTTCCCAAATATGAACAGCAAGAGATATTAAGTAAATGTCATGGTAGTGCTTATGGAGGACATCACGCCGGAGATAGAACCGCGCAAAAGGTTCTACAATCAGGTTTTTATTGGCCAACTCTCTTCAAAGATGCAAGGAAGTTTATTTTATCTTGCGATGAATGTCAAAGGGTTGGTAATATCTCCAGACGCAATGAAATGCCTATGAATTATACTCTTGTTATTGAACCATTTGATTGTTGGGGATTTGACTTCATGGGACCTTTTCCCTCTTCAGAAGGTAACACTCATATACTTGTTGCTGTTAATTATGTTACTAAATGGGTGGAAGCCATACCTACAAAAAGTGCTGATGGTGAGACCTCTTTAAGAATGCTTTTAGATATTATTTTTCCTCGATTTGGAGTTCCTAGATATATTATGACTGATGGAGGTTCTCATTTTATTCATGGTGGTTTTAGGAAAACTCTTGCTAAATATGGTATTAATCATAGAATTGCTTCCGCTTATCATCCTCAAACTAGTGGGCAAGTAGAATCATCGAATAGAGAGATTAAATCTATTTTGGAAAAGACTGTTAATAAAACTAGAAAGAATTGGGCTAGTAAATTGAAGGAAGCACTATGGGCTTATAGAACTGCTTATAAAAATCCCATGGGAATGTCACCTTATAAAATGGTCTATGGAAAAGCTTGTCATTTACCTTTAGAACTAGAGCACAAAGCTTATTGGGCTGTAAGAGAATTAAATAAAGATCCTAAACTAGCCGGTAAGAAGAGGTTGCTACAATTGAGTTCTCTAGATGAATGGAGAAGTGAAGCTTATGAAAATGCTAAACTCTTTAAAGAGAAAGTTAAGAAATGGCATGATAGAAGAATTATCAAAAGAGAATTTAATATTGGGGATAAAGTCCTATTGTATCGGTCTCGTCTCAGATTCTTTGCAGGGAAATTACTCTCGAAATGGGAAGGACCATATGTCGTTGAGGAGGTGTATCGTTCAGGAGAAATTAAAATTAGCTCTCTCCAAGGCGACGCCACACAAGTGGTGAATGGACAAAGACTCAAGCATTATATCTCAGGTGATTCTTATAATGAAGATGTTGATGTTATTCGAGTGGAAACACCGGAAGCTTTCATCAAAGGTCAAATTGACAGTCCGCCAGAATTCGACTTTGAATAGGTAACAGTACTGGTAATAAAAAGTTCGCGTTTTACTTTCCGAACAATGTTTTTGCTGTTTTTGGAAAATATGAAAAAATACGAGATCGAAACGGAGTGGAGGAGACGCACGAGGGCGTGCCCCCATAGGCCGGCGCGGGCCCCAGCCTGGCCGCGCCGCCCTATGAGGTGGCCACCTCGTCGCCCCTCTCCGACTCTGGTTCGATCTGGTACTTTCCTTATGACATAAAAATTCCTGCTATATAATCCCCCGGACCCCTGGAGGTCCGTATATCATTTTCTCGACGTGTTTTGTTTTGAGCTGTTTCTGCCAGGATCTATTTTCAATCTAGGAGCACCATGGCCTCCAACAACAAGGGCAAGGGGCTTTCGGAGGAAGAAGTGAAGAGGGTGTCGACAAAACAAGGGCAACAAGCCGTTGGGAGTAAGCAAATCTTGGTGGGATCTGTTGACACTCGACGTTCTTTCTCTCATAACTTGCAGGGACCCTTACCACCTGCTCTTAGCCTCGACTCTTTCCCTGTGTTGGAAGAAGCTCTATGGGCTACCGATGAGTTTTGTGATCAATACCGTGCTCTAAGAAGAGAAGTGGAGATACTTCAGGAGGAGAATTACCGACTCCATAGAATGCTGGAATATTACTCGATTCCCATCACAAGGCCGCCACCGCCAACTTCAGATAACAATGAATCTCTTCGAGTCTTAGTGCAGAACTGCCAAACTGAGAAGTTGAAGCTGAAGGAGATCTGTAAGAATCGCGGGAAGAATTCATCACCACCATCGCTGAAGGAGTAATTCATCATCGGTATTGGCATCCCCTTGGTTTGTTCCAAGCTTGGGGGAGTGTCGCGGTATCACATCATCACTATGTTTTACTTTTTACTATCAAGTAGTGTCATATCATGAGTAGGGAAGTTATCATATAAGATGGGTTGCAGTGTGGAAGTATCTCTCCTTTAGTTGGTTGTCTATGTATCCCTTGGTGTGAGTTATCGTTATGGAATATTAATGAGAAGTCTTATCATTTACATATTGCACATCTTATTTTAGTTTGCAATCCCTATTATATGATTGATCTTGTTATTAGTATTGGTATCACTTTGGGAGCATTGAATAAATCTATTTGGTTTTGGCAAACTTAGCATTGGTCAATAGCAATAACACTTTGAGGTTTAAGTAGAAAAGAGAAATACATGTAGTTGTTTCATTGTCTTCCTTTCTTGTTAGCTCATAGCTTATTATTCTGAAGTTAAAATTGTTTGTGCTTACAAGGAAGATGCATGATTGTTTCTATCACATGTATATTTGTTTGTTTCCCTCAACTCTTGTGCTTGCTAATTAACCTTGCTAGCCAAAAAACTGTACTGAGAGGGAATGCTTCTCGTGCATCCAAACCTTAACCCGAACCTATGCCATTTGTGTCCACCATAACTACCTACTACATGGTATTTCCTGCCATTCCAAGTAAATACTTCGTGTGCTACCTTTAAACAATTCAAAATTTACTATCTCTTATTTGTGTCAATGTTTTATAGCTCATGAGGAAGTATGTGGTGTTTTATCTTTCAATCTTGTTGGGCAACTTTCACCAATGGACTAGTGGCTTCATCCGCTTATCCAATAATTTTGCATAAAGAGCTGGCAATGGGGTTCCCAGCCCCGATTAATTAACCTTCATAATTTTATAAATAGACACTCCTCCATGGTATGTGATTGTTGGAAGGCACCCGAGGATTCGGTTAGCCATGGCTTGAGAAAGCAAAGGAGGGGAGGAGTGTCATCTAAATAAAACTGAAATAAAAAGGCACTCCTTCATGGTATGAGATTGTTGGCAGGCACCCAAGGATTCGGTTAGCCGTGGTTTGTGAAAGCAAAGGTTGGGAGGAGTGCCAACCTAAAATAAAACTTTATGGGAGCCGCTCTTCGAGAGTTTGTCTGGCAAGGGGGTTAGAGTACCCGCTACCAGTCGTTGACAACAACAAACACCTCTCAAAATGTTACTTTTATTCTCTTTATATGATTTCAAAATTGAAAAAGCTCTAGCACATGATTTAATCCCTGCTTCCCTCTGCGAAGGGCCTGTCTTTTACTTTATGTTGAGTCAGCAAACCTATTTCTCTCCATCTTAAGCAAGCATTTGAGTTGTTGTGATCAAACCATCTATATTGTGATTTACTTTATCATGTCTTTTACTCTTCCTTGTTTAGTACAAGTTTTATCCGAATGAATATAGCTTTGAAAGTTATCAATGATTATGAGGAGATTATTATGATTGAGTATGCAAGTTGTGCCTTATAAACTTTAACATGAGAGCGCTGCTCGATAGATAAGTATAACCTGTTAATTGTTCTCTGACCAAGAACGAAGTTAGCCATCACCAACTATGATTTCTTATGCACCTTTATTTGTGATTACCTTATACTCGTTTCAAGTTGAATTATATGAGGAAGTTGTTTACTAGAATGTCTTGTGTGAATGAATATGATGCTTCTTGTCCATATTTTATTTATCGACTCTTCACTCCATAAACATGTGGTCCTGTTTACCGAGTTCAGTTTCGCTTGGGGACAAGCGAAGTCTAAGCTTGGGGGGAGTTGATACGTCCATTTTGCATCACTGTTTTGTATCATAATTTGCTGTTATTCATTGATATATTTCATATTTGGAGATGATACTTATGTTATTTCATCTATTTTGCATGTTTCATGATTATTGGAGGATCGCGCACCGGAGTCAGGATTCTGCTGGAAAAAGCGCCGTCAGAATGCAATATTTCGGAAGATCAACAATTGACGAAATTTATATGAAAAATCTTATTTTTCCAGAAGATGAAGGGAGCCAGAAGGGGGAGCCGAGGAGGGCCACCGTGGGCCCACCTCACAGGCCGGCGCGGGCCAAGGCCTGGCCGCGCCGCCTTGTGGGGAGGGGGCCCACAGCCCCCTCTGGCCTCCTCTCCTTCGCGTATTTCTTCGTCCCGAAAACCTAAGCTCCAGGGGGATAGTCGCGAAGAGTCACAGCCGCCTCTGCTGGGCGGAGAACACCAGAGAGAAAAGAGCTCTCCGGCAGGCTGAGATCCGCCGGGGAAATTCCCTCCCGGAGGGGGAAATCGACGCCATCGTCACCGTCATCGAGCTGGACATCATCTCCATCACCATCGTCATCATCTACATCATCATCACCGCTGTCTCCACCGCTGCACATCGTCACCGCTGTAACAATTTGGGTTGGATCTTGACTGTTTGATAGGGGAAACTCTCCCGGTATTGATTTCTACTTGTTATTGATGCTATTGAGTGAAACCATTGAACCAAGGTTTATGTTCAGATTGTTATTCATCATCATATCACCTCTGATCATGTTCCATATGATGTCTCGTGAGTAGTTCGTTTAGTTCTTGAGGACATGGGTGAAGTCTAAATGTTAGTAGTGAATTATGGTTGAGTAATATTCAATATTATGATATTTAAGTTGTGGTGTTATTCTTCTAGTGGTGTCATGTGAACGTCGACTACATGACACTTCACCTTTATGGGCCTAGGGGAATGCATCTTGTACTCGTTTGCCAATTGCGGGGTTGCCGGAGTGACAGAAACCTGAACCCCCGTTGGTATATCGATGCAGGAGGGATAGCAGGATCTCAGAGTTTAAGGCTGTGGTTAGATTTATCTTAATTACTTTCTTGTAGTTGCGGATGCTTGCAAGGGGTATAATCACAAGTATGTATTAGTCCTAGGAAGGGCGGTACATTAGCATAGGTTCACCCACACAACACTTATCAAAACAATGAAGATTAATTAGCCATATGTAGAGAAAGCACTAGACTAAAATCCCGTGTGTCCTCAAGAACGTTTGGTCATTATAAGTAAACATACCGGCTTGTCCTTTGTGCTAAAAAGGATTGGGCCACTCGCTGCAATTGTTACTCTCGCACTTTACTTACTCGTACTTTATTCAACTGCTGCATCAAAATCCCCTGAATACTTGTCTGTGAGCATTTACAGTGAATCCTTCATCGAAACTGCTTGTCAACACCTTCTGCTCCTCGTTGGGATCGACATTCTTACTTATCGAAAATACTACGATACACCCCCTATACTTGTGGGTCATCAGGGGGAAATTCCCCGTCCCGGCGGCGTGTCGGAACAGACACTTCTGTCCCCCGAATCTTGGCTTCACGATAGCGGCGGCTCTGGAACTTTTCTCGTATCGTGGCTTATTGGTATCGAGGTTTTAGGTCACCAGGGCTTAAATAGGCGAAGATGTGGAGTCGGAAGGGTCCTGGGGGGCCCACACAGTAGGGGGGCGCGCCCCCCCCTCTGGCCGCGCCGCCATGTTGTGTGGAGGCCCTGGGCCTCCCCTCTGGTCCCTCTTCGGTGCTCTGGAAGCTTCCGGGAAAAATAAGATATTGGGCGTTGATTTTGTCCGATTCCGAGAATATTTCCTTTGGAGGATTTCTGAAACCAAAAACAGCAGAAAACATGAACTGACACTGTGGCATCTTGTTAATAGGTTAGTTCCGGAAAATGCGTATAAATGATGTAAAGTGTGTATAAAACATGTGAGTATCATCATAAAAGTAGCATGGAACATAAGAAATTATAGATACGTTGGAGACGTATCACGCTACTGCTGCTACTGTCGTTGATGGGACCACGGTAGATGCTACCGGGTGCAGCACTTCGTTGATGCGGGGGCAAGGTGACGTAGCCATCTGCGGTGCGATGTTCACAAGACGCAAGGTTTTACCTAGGTGCAGCCTCTCTACAAAGTAAAAGGCCTACGTCCGACTAGATCTATTACTTAGTGGATGTTACAAAGGGGTGGCTCAGTCGGTAGAGCACTGAGAGCTATGGAGGTGAGATGGGATCACGGATTGCGTGTCATTCTAAGGTTTAGCTCGGGGGTTTATATAGGCACCCCCGATCTAGGGTTTACAAGTAGATAAGACCGAATCATATCAGTCGCTATAAGGCCGGGATTCGTTATCCCGCGCCCAAGTAATCCTCGCTTCAGTTGCCTTGGCCTTTGTCCCAGTCGCCTTCTTTAGGGTTTAAGCCCAGTCGCTCCGGGGTTTAAGCCCAGTCGTCCTAGCCGACTGGACCCCTTCTTGGGCCTTATCTCCTGCGGTGAGTGAGTCTAATGGTTGACCCTCTTGGGCATATCCCCATCATGATCCGACTCCTCAGTTACAATATGTTCGACCAGGGACATCGGATACAATTCCAGGAAAGACGTTGTCGTCGTTCCTCTATCTAGCCTGACTTGAATATTTTCTCCCTTTGTAGCAATGTTGGCCACCGCAGGTAGCCATCGCCTCTGCCGCTAGTACCAACATCTGCAACCGCCTTGCAGCAAAAACGACCGACCTATGTAGCAGGGCCGGCCTCCGCTGGTAGCAACAGTCTCACCCGCCGACGGAGTCTGACACCTGAGCCCCACAGTAGAGGCGGCAGATGCCGGCGCGGGGCCCGTGGATTTTGGTTGTGCGGTGCGATGTATCTTCGGTGCTTGTGGGAGAGTTTAGAAAGAGGAAGAAAACAAGAAAAGAGCGAGCGGATGAGTGGCACCGATGAAACAGGATAAGCCATGTAGTGAGCCCCATGCTGCTGGCTTTTTTCCACGCGTGGGACGCATGGCTTATGGAGAAGCCGGAGGAAGTAACACGAGCAATCCCCCGGGTGATTGCCAGTGTTTTCCTTATACTTATAGGAATAACAACACAAGTAAGCTCCAGATACGTGAGAAAAGCACAACTTGAAATGCCTAGACCACAACTCGATGTTGAGAGGACACCAGGAAGGCGGTGAGGTCTTGGGGGAGGCCTCCGGGAGCATGCCATCGTTTGCTCTAGCCGGACAGCAAGCCGCAAGCTCCACCGTCTTCACCTCCGGAAAATACACTATGTACCTTCCCCTAGATCGAAGGGCGCCGTACCTTCGCGAGGCAAAAGAGTTCCCCCAAGAACACGCCCGAAACATAAGAACTATGTTTCCGGGGTAGAAGCCACCATAGACGCATAGGAAGCTTCACTAAGAATAACACCAACAAAGGCTCCACCGCAACACCGAACCTGAAGTTGATGGACAAAGAAGCACCAAACAAGATAGGACGCCACGATTGTTGCTCGACCAACCCTCTGCAGTTTCCAGGACAGTGCTTTCACGAAAGGGAACGACATCGCAACGCCGTCGCCGTCCGCAAGGAGAACTTGGGCTTCACCCACACAGAGGAGAGATAGACCAGGATGGTACCTCGACGAGGCCTTCGATAAGGAGCACGACACCAGCGGCGTCGTCCTCATCGCGGCCAGCAACGCTGACCAAGGGTTCCCCCCAACACCTCCCGCACCAACCCGTCTGCTTAGGCACCAAGATCTGGCGATCAGAGAGCCATAGACCACCGAGAACCGGGATGAATAGAGCAGGCTCGGGAGGCATCTTCTTCAAATCTGGAGCAGGGCCGGCGGAGCAGCCTCGTGGCGCGACCTTCGGCCACCGACTACACGCCGCCCTTGCGGCCAAGGGAGAAGGGCAGCATGCACCATGGCCACCGCCTGTTGCAGGGACGACGCCGTCCTCACTAACGTGTGCTTCGCGCCAGAAATTCTTTGGCTGATATTGTTGATATATGGTGCCATATCTTTACCACGTGAATGTTAATGTGGGCAATTAAGTTGTAGAGTATTGATGAGGATAATTGGGTATCCGTGGACAACTAACTACGTACACACTGTTAACAGTTGTGCCTTATCCCACATGGAAGGGAGGAAATTGCACAATCCACCCACTATTGCTATCTCTCTTGCACAGAGTTTACCTATGTTTTGCACAAACCACCAACTTTAGGTGTAACCTATTGCATAGGGGTTCAAATTGAGGATTAAGGTGCTTGATGGCAAATCTGCCACCAAACGGTCATGCTTTAAATTTCACCAAAATTTGGTCAAATCTCACAAAAAAATTGATAATACTTTAAACGAACTAGTTAGCGTGTACGTGCAAGGCACGTCTTCATTTGTGCAACATGTATCCCACAAGCTTTCCATTGTGATCCACATATTACAATCCTTCAACCTGTATGCATCAGTTTCCAGGTCACATTTTCGCTACACCTCAACATACAATTTGACTTAATGTTCACATATCTTTTTGTTCCTCTAATTTAAAACGATAATTACCATGCAATTTTATTAAATTTAGAAGACCAATTCAACATTTGAAACAACCGTTTAACACTTTTGTCATCCGTTAACCTTTTGCAGGCACACCGAAGTAACCTTGAGTACTACATCATATTTACATTCATCCATACATTTAAAAGAAAACCAATAGCTGCGGGCCTGTAGTATAAAACTGGGCTCCATCTAAACCAATCTACATCGAGTACGTCTTCGCATCCTAAAAAGCATGATGGGAAGAATAATATGAATATTTGTAAAATCTAGCCAATTGAGATTGTTATCAGTAGGCCACAAGCAAGCAGTATGTAAGGAGGAAATGCATGTGATCATGAAGCGACATCAAAATTTACTGCATAATTTCATCCTATGAACCCATAATTTGCACAAAAAGGAATAACAGTACACAGAACTCATCAAAAAAATCTTCCAAGCAACACAGTTAGTAAGTATGCACTGAAATTACACAGTACCTCAACTCAATACCAAATCCAAGTAACTGAAAAACCAACAGAACCATCAGATTAGGAGAGCCAACAGACCATCAGATTAAGAGAGAGGGTATGTCAGACTAAAAGAGAGGGCGTGGAAGACAGCAAATGTGACCAGTGGCCACCGTTGCAATCTGTAGGGCGAGCCTACCATGTGGCGGAGATCTCGCATACGCTAGGCAAGAACGGATGGCAAGGGAGCCGATACCTAAGGCCGGATAAATATTGCTAGATCGTTAGTGCCCTGTGACGAACACGGGGGTGACCTCGTCAGGTTTGGCGTAGGGCGAGGTCGTCCGACCTCCTCTTGGTTGGACAACTTGTGAACGACAATCTCTAGCATCAGTATCGTCGGGCAGACTTGGCGGATCGTTGGGCAGACTTGGCGGCATTCTCGTGACGGCTGATACCTCGGTGGTACTGTGAATGTGATCGCAGTGTCCGGGATGTACCCACAAAGCGCCGCCGACCACCGGTTCTCCAGCCGTCCAAGGTCGCCGACCACCTGTTCTCTAGTCATTACGGCAGAACAGGTACAGACAATTTTTCTCGAAGCGGTACGCGTCCTCGCGTCGTCCCCCAGGGCGAACCCTAGCGCCGCCAGCCGCCGCCCACCCTCGCGTCACTCCCTCCGCCGCTTCCGTCGGCCACGGTGGCGGCGGGCCCCGGCGCCAAAGTGGGTCGGAGGGTGGTGGTGGTGGCGATCCGTTGTGGCGGCGGCTGCGGGGAGGCGTGCACGGCGTCCGGGGCGGAGTTCCCTTGACGAGCGGCGGCAGATTCTCCATCCATGGCCTTCCGGCGATGGTGTTGCTGGTGGCTGCGGGTCTAGTTCCCGCATAGACCCGTCGTCGGTTCAGCTGACGGCGCGAGAAGGGGGCAGCGACCTTGCGAGGCGTGGATGGTGTGGTACCGGCATCCAAGACCGCGTGGTGTGGCAGGCCCGATCTGAGATCTCGGTCGCGTGTGTCTCGGATGGTACGTACTCCGATTCCTCCTTCGTTTTCGCTGGCTAGCAGATGGCGGCGAGGGGGCTTGTTCGTCTGTTTCGCGGTTTGAAGGTGGTGGTCCTAGGGTTTCTCTTGCGCGAAGATGGAGACTTTCCTGAGGTCTGTTCTTCTTGATCTGGCCGGAGTGTTGAGTTCCGGAAGGCGCCGCCGGTGAATGGAACAGTGCATTTTGCATGGAGTTTTGCTGGATCGGGTGGTATTCGGTCGTGCGCACCCAATGTTTTATTCCAGCCATTTGGTTATGGAGGGAGCGACGCGAAGCTCTATTCTGTGTTGACATCAAGTGACATTTTGGTCCATGGTGAAGTCAGAAGAAGAGAATATCATGAAGGCCGGATCAGAGGACTAGCTAATGGAGGTTCAAGTCTCCGCGCTGTTGAGGGACTGGCTTGGTGTTCCGGACTTCGCAGCTGTGGTATGAAAGCGGGGGCGGCAACACATGTGAAGTTCAGGGTCTTATCTTTCAGGGTGAAAATCCAAGGTCTGGCCTTAACTGGTTGTGCCTGGCAATGACCTTGTTGGAGGCATTGTTTTGAGAGCGGGGACTATCTTCAGGGTGAAAACCAAAGATCTTTGGTCGGGCGACGACGGTGTTGGTGCACTGTTTCCTTCTTGGAGGCGTCGCTTTTGGAGAGTCTGTATTTCAGGTGTTGTATTGGTGGTGTATGTATTGCTGTTGCTAGGCCTAGAATACTGTAGCGGGACTTTTGTTTCTTAGTTTTCTTTTCTCTTTTTTGGCTGTGTGCATCCGTAGTGCCACTAGGGTGGGGCGTTGTTGCAGATGCTGGGTGTAATTGGTATCTCTCGATATTAATATATTCCCTTTATCGAAAAAAAGTCATTACAGGAGCGCTATGGGCGGTGATGAGAGAGGGAAATGGTGAGTGATATTGGAGCAGTTCTGGATCCAAGCACGGCGACGATGATACCCCTTGGTGGCGTCACGTGGAGAGGAGGCGGCAGAGTCAGGTTGAAAAGTAGGGGCGAACGTGATCTAGGTCGTGAGAGGCAGTTTATTTTTCCATGGGATGAAGCATGGGGCGATCGTGATCTAGGTCGTGCGATTTTTTTCCACGGGATGAAGCCTCGTGAATGGAAGAGGGCGTCAATTACGATCCGAACCATGCGATGTAGACAGATGAAGGGCCGGGATTCAATTTAACAACACAAGTAGAGATAGAGAGAGATAGAGATAGAGATATATTTAGAGATAGAGATAGAGATAGAGATAGAGAAATAGAAGTAGAGATAGAGATAGAGATAGAGATAGAGATAGAGATGAGTTAAATTGTGTCAACATTTTTCATATTTGTTAGTTTTATTGTTTCAAACTTTTGGATTTTTCATATTATTTTAAAACCTTTAAGAAAAGGCTAATTGATGACAATTGGAAGCCCACACGTCATCACTGGCTTATGGACCTTAGCTATTAAATTTACTGTTAAGCAGGTTAATCTCTGTTCTAGATCCTATGGAGTTTCCTCCATGGAAGGCTGAAGATCTCACAACTTGAACTTGAGGTCCATAGTGTAAATTAGTCTAAGCGCTTGTTTGGATCCAATCATTTGAGGCTGAAATCAAAAAATTCAATTGTCATATTGAAAATAATTTATTTAGCGCGGAATTAGTCATTGCACATTTCAAGATAAAATAAATCTGCACCTTAATAAATAACGCTTTGCATAATACCGTTATGTTACTTCCCACTACAGATGCAGTAACAAGGCTAGTAATATATGCATGACAATAAACTTTTTTACTTCCGACTATGAGCGGCCTAATTGATCAATTCCATTTTCACGGACTTGTAGCAGACCATTTTACTTGAATCATTGAATGGATCAACACACGCACGCAGTCATGTAAATTAAGCGACATGATCGATCAACACACACGTAACCCGCGGAAGCAATATTTTTATTCTCACGGAAAGATACAATAGCACGCAGTATGTGTGATGTATCTACACACCATGTTTCTACAGCAGGCAGGCGGGGACTTTGATGCCGCAGGAGTCAAGGGTCTTGCCGGCGTTGGGGCTGTTGATGTACTGGGAGTAGTCCGGGTCCTTCACGTACCACTGGCAGAAGCACCCTTTTTGCGCCTTGAGGTTCGAGCAGCACGAGTCCGACGGCGGCTTCCCGCCGATGATAGCCGGCCGGCAGTCGATCAGCTTCCCCACGTCGCACTTCGGGTGCGCCCCCGCCATCGCACTCGCTGCCGCCGCCGATGGCGCCACCATCATCACCGCTACTACCACCGCCACCACCGCACACATCGCCACCGCCCTGGCCATGGTCTTCTGCAAAGAAATCGTCGAGATCAAGACTCGAGTGTGACTCTTTTTTTTTTTAGAGAAAAGGGGTGGAACCCCCAGGTTCCATTAAAATGCAACCAAGTTCACAAGTTTTAGCGAGATTTGTGAGCTCGTCCATTCAGCACATAAGCCTAACAAAACTTAGAAAGCACCAAAACCAGGAAAACATGGTGGAAGCTACTGGGCCACATTACAGGCGAACACTTTCGGTAAGCTTCTCACATGCGATGGCCTGGTGCCAGAGATTCACTCTTTCAGCTGGATGGATACCTGCATGATCTTTGCCCGCAAGCCCCATCAGTAGCGAAGTCATATCCAAGCTATCCGGAGCAATTCCCCACGCCGATGGTCCAGCAACCTTAGGTTTGCATCCAGGAGACTTGAGTGCTTGTCTAGGCAGAGGGGGCGCCAACTCCTGATAAGAGATGCAGTTCTTCGCAACATTTCCTTCACACCTAGCCATCTTAGACCCTGGAAACACATCTCATTACGAACTGACCAAATAGTCCAGAGAACAGCCGAGGAGAAAATATTAATAACAGAGTTTTTATCCTCACTCAACCACCATCTAGCAATAGATTCAAAATCATCTCCAAGCGGCTTATCCAAAATAGATGAGACGGTATTCCAGATATTTTTTGCAACTACACATTCGAAAAATAGATGCTTAGCAGTTTCATGTTCATTGCAAAACAAACAGGAAACGTCATCTACATGTCTTCTTTTATTAAGATTGTATCGAGTTAACAACTTATCATTAGCAAGGAGCCACAAAAAAATATGGATACGGGGTGGAATATGTAGCTTCCACACTGCAGGGGTATGAACAGGGATAACTCCACGATTATTAACTATCCCATAGAAAGATCTAACCGAGTAAGTACCAGAAGAGTGAAACAACCAAATCGGACTATCCTCATCAGCATTGAGACGGATAGTGCTAATTAAAGAGACCAACTCAAGCCAACGATTGTAAAGAGCAGGGGAAACTGTTCTTCTAAAAGAACATTTAAGATCAGTACCATCCCAGGCATCGGCAACAGTAATTTGCTGTTCATTAACAATAGAATATAAATCCCAGAAAAGGATAGCTAAAGAACAGTTGCCAATCCAGGTGTCAATCCAGAACAAAATTTTACGACCATTTCCCACCTGCCACTTATAGCCAATTTTCGCTGCAGATGCGGCCCACATGACCCCTTTCCAAAAAGGGGAACACTGAAGAGGATTAGCTCTAAGTAGATTAGGGGATAAATCATATTTATAATCAACTATCATACGCCAGATTTTATTATTATCCATGTGGTATCTTCTAATCCAAGAAGCCAACAAACAAAGATTAAAATCCCTGATGTTTTGAATACCCAGACCACCAAACTCCTTTTTTTGGGAAACAAGATCCCAATTAACCAAATGATATTTATGTGAATCACCAACATTGTCCCAAAAGAAATGGGACATTTGAGAATTAATAGCTTTAATAGCCCATTTAGGAAATTTAAGAAAAGAAAGTAAATACATTGGGATACTAGCAATGCAGGCCTGTAACAGAATAAGCCTCCCCTTATAAGAGAGCAACTTACCTCTCCAGCCAGCAATACGTTTAATAATTTTATCCAAAATGGGTTGTAAATCTTCTTTTCTTAATTTGGAAAAGTGAAGAGGGACCCCAAGGTAAATAAATGGGAAATCAGATAACTTGCAACCAAAAATCTGTGCAAACAGATTGGCTTCATCGTCATCCACATTTATAGTCAACAAGTCACTTTTATGATAGTTAATACGCATGCCTGACATTTGCTCAAAACAGGTTAATAGCCATTTCAAATTCCTTGCCATATCTAAATCTTTTTCAAGAAAAAGGATGGTGTCATCAGCATACTGGAGACTGATGACACCACCTGGGATAGCTCCAGATAAAAGACCAGCAATTAACCCTTGAGAAGCAGCTTTGGAAAGAATTTTTGTAAAAACATCAGTAGCTAGATTGAAAAGGATGGGGGAGAGGGGATCACCCTGTTTAAGCCCTTTCCCAGCCACAAAATAAGAGCTATTGATGTCATTTATTCTCACACAAAAAGATCCTTTTTCCAAAACGGATCTGACAAGCTTTCTGAACTTTTCACTAAATCTTCTAGATTTTAACATGCTATCAAGAAAACTCCAATCAATTCTATCATAGGCTTTTTCGTAGTCTAATTTCAAAACTAGACCCGAATGTTTCTTGGTATGCACATCATGGATGACCTCATGCGCAGCCACAACGCTTTCTAGGATATATCTACTTTTAATAAACGCTGTTTGGTTTTTAGCAATAATACGATGGCCAATAGGAGAAATCCTATTAGTCATTGCCTTAGTAATAACCTTCAGACTACAATTACCCAAGCTAATTGGTCGAAACTTCTTGATATCACGAGCATCTTGTTCTTTCGGAATCAAAGTAATGATGGAAAAATTCATCCTAGAGACGTCAAGAGCTCCACTTTCAAAATCCCTTACCAAGGCCATAAAGTCCACCTTAATAAGATCCCAAAATTTTTGGTAAAAGAGAAAAGAAAACCCGTCTGGACCAGGCGCACCAGCGGCATAAGAGCCCATGATAGCAGCATAGATCTCATCCTCGGAAAAGGGAGCATCAAGGAGGGAGATTTCTTCATCAGTAAGAAGATCTTCCTCATCCCAAAAGTCAGAGTCCAAAGAAATATGATGTCTAGATTCCTTCGAAAATAAATTTTTATAGAAGTCGGCAGCAACTTTAAGCATATCAGAAGTAGACTCAACAGGACCATCAGGACCATCAAGGACAACCAGTTTTTTCTTCCTTTTACGTTGGTTAGCAACAGCATGAAAGTACGCTGTATTACGATCGCCTTCAACAATTTTCCTATCTCTAGATCGTTGCCAAGCCTTAATTTCTTCTTGCGACCATATACTTTCAAGCTCATTTTTAATCTCTTCCCTTCTAATTTTTTCAGACTCATTTAACTGATTTTGTTCCGAAAAAACATCTAAAATATCAAACTCTTGTAGAAGAGTTTTCTTTTTTCTTTTTAAAGCAGCATCTACATTAATACTCCATCCTTTGGCAGTTTTCCTCAAAAGTCTCAATTTGAACTGCCAAACATCGATCGCAGAAGTGAAATTACATTTGGTATTCCACACTCGGTGAACCAAATTAATAAAATCATCATGTTGAAGCCACCATTTTTCAAATCGAAAAAGTTTCGGAGGTAACTCCTGACTTTGTCCAGAATCTAACAAGAGAGGAGTGTGATCACTCACAACTCTCGGAAGAGCCTTAACAGAAGTTAAAGGAAAATGGGCCTCCCAATCAGTAGACGCAAAAAATCTATCCAACGTAGCAAGGATAGGAATATCCTGATTGTTGGACCAAGTGAACATACGATTAGCAGTTCTCAGTTCAATCAAGTTCCATCTATTGATCCAATCATTAAACAGAAAGGACCAATGAGCATTAAAATTTTCGTTACTTTTTTCATCAACATTCCTTATCAAGTTAAAATCCCCACCTAATAAAATAGGGAGAGAGCAACTAGTCAAGACCTCATGCAATTCAGAGAAGAAGTTCAGCTTATGCTCTGCATAAGCAGTGCCATAAACTGCAACAAATTGCCACTTAAATAAATCTGATTTATTGACAACAACAACAGAAATGTAAGATGCACCAATAGAGAAGGAAACGACATCAAATTTGTCTTCGTTAAATCCCACCAGGATACCCCCAGCTGTTTTTTTCGCTGGCAAGGACATCCACTTAAATGGATTCTTACCAGCCACAAAACTGAGAAAGGTTTCACTAATTTTTTCTTTCTTAGTTTCTTGTAAAGCAATAAAATCAAGTTTATGGTCTGACATTAAATCAGCCAACGCTTGCATACGACCAGTTTTACCCACACTCCTAATATTCCACGTGGCGCCTATCATGATACTGCAGTAGTATATATATCATTAACCACTTCATTCCTAATACTTGTTTTAATATGAGAAGTAATGCCAGTCAACTGGGCATTCAACTCAACACAAGTACAGGGATTAGCAATAGACATGTTGTCTCTATCACCACACATATTATCAAAATCATCAATCGAAACAGGTAAAACAGAAATAGGGTTATTCCTAGCGAATTCCAAATTTTTCTTAAGTTCCTCATCAATCAATTGATGTATGATTTTACTTCTACTATTCTCATCGCTACCAATCATAACCTTAACCGATCTAGACATATCATCAAGGTTATCAGGATGTAAAATAGGAAAAGAGTTACCTTTGAAGCATGGAGGAACCTCAAGGTTTTTCCGCTTCTGATACTCCTTAGCTTTATCAATGATATTCTGGCCACCATGATGACGAGTAATCATGCGAGAAGTCGCCACAACAGGGCCCCATTTCTTTTTCTCAATTGGAATAACATCAGCACGAGATCGTTCTCCAGATTGTTCGGCAAGGGATTCCAATACAGGAAATAAGTTCTTTCTGACAGACCCAAGTTTAATAATCAACTCATGTGGAAGCTCCTCGAATTGATCTTCGCTCACATCATCTTCTGAAACATCCTCATCAGTTTCTGCACAGTTAAAATCCTCAAGAACTTGAGAGCAGTACGCAGCACTAGCTGAATTTTCCAACCTATACATAGCTTCAGCATCAATCTGCCCATAATCCACAGGTTCAAAATCCCAAACTCCGTCATCAATCTTCTTGTAGTCCATCTTCGCGGGAAGCGACGAGAAGCTCGAGGGGGAGCAACACCAATCATCTTCAACATCCACCCCACACCAGGTTTTGCAATCAGACGAATCAACCAACAGCATGTCATCTTCTAAGTCTATATCTTCCCAAGAGGCTGGCACATCTGAACAAGTTCTATGAACGACATTGTTATTACCACCCGGGGCAGAATTATTGACAAGATTTTGTTGCACTCTATCAGTTTCCATCTGCCGATTGGACTCTTCCTCATCTTCTAGATCATCAAAACCACCATCGGCAATCTCTGCATCACCAGGATCATCAAAACCATCCTCATCATCAACTTGGTCCACTCCTTCAACATCGAAATAGAGAAGATAGAATTTCTGGTCAATTTCCATAATCCTTTCCTTAGGAACTTTCACTGGATCTCTACAGGCAATTTGCAAACGGATCACAGCATAGAAGCTTTTGAAGAAAGAACTCCAGTCCACATCCATTAGAATGCCAATACTGGTTACTGCTTGAGCAAATGTTTTCCATGCAGCTTTTTTGGGAGGGATCCCCCTGACATTCATCCAGACGACAGGCAATTCAGCGAGAGATGGACAATCACCGTCCCATTCCACAATCTTCACGTTAACTCCCTCAACTTCCAAATCAAAAGCCGGAAACTCGATCAACTCCTGAACACTCTTCCATGGAGGGAAACGCACAAGAAAATTCTTCTCGTCGAGATCTCTAATCTGCCACGGCCATTTCTTATGCTTGCAAAAAATTGAGTTTAGATTTTTCTCTAAGTCCCCACCAGAAATAGCACCCTTCCTCACATTTATGACAGCACAGTTCTTGAAATTAAGCCAGCTAACTTCCTCCTCAGATGGTCCATCAATGTGGTAAAACCCAAGTCCCCTATTGGCGCTCCCAAAGTATGTTGCGCTTGGGTGAGCACCATTCCAAGCAGGACACATGTGAGCAGGGTGTTCAGTTGAGTTACAAATGAAGCATTTCTTAGGCTGAATGCAATTCCCCACAAAGTGACCCGGATCTCCACAATTAAAACAGATCATTTTGAAGTATCTTGACTCCATCAGTTGCTCCACTGATGCAGGGGAAGCAGGCATAGGCTGAGGAGCAGTTGTATCTTCAGTTACAATAATCTCTGGCCGCTGTTGGTAGGTCTGCCCTCGCTGTTGGAACTGATGATAATTCTGACGTTGGAACGTCTGAAGCTGTTGAGGGGCAAACTGTGGATTATTGGAGTTCTGAGAGTGAAAATTGGGCCGGAAATTCTGGGCAGGAGGGCGCTGCATCTGATTTGCTTGATACCGTTGCACCTGATTTTGCTGTCCAGTTCCAGGTTGCGACAACAGACGTTGATGTTGCTGCTGCTGCGGAAAGACCAGGGGATTCAGATTCCGGCCTTGAGATCGATTAACAGGAGGACGCAACTCCTGATTCGGAGCCACCACAGCAGGCGGAGGAGGCTGAACCGGGGGAGGACGAACCAGGCCGAACCCACGCCCACGCCCTCTAGCTGGAACCCCTCCTGCCATGGAATTCCTTCGCAGAACAGCAGCAAACGAGGGTTTGCTACCTCCAATCAGACTAGGAGCATGAATTACCTTGGGGATCTGACGAAGGCAATCAATCGGCGCTGCGACGAAGCAATCCGTCAACGAAAACCGGTTTTCCCTCACCAGATCCTTGCGAACCCAACAGATCAACGAGGAACCAGCAGAAGGTGGTTGGCGGCGGGGTGGAGTTGCGGGGATCACCCAAAGCTGCCCGAAGAACTCCTCTACCAACTCCTCCCCCAAGCCAGGATCCCTGGAGGCGTGCAATTGGTGGCACACTGAGATTTTATAGGCCGGGGAGGGGAGCGCGCGAGGCAATGCGTCCTGCTTAAGTCGTGTAGTTTTGCATGCACTGGCGTTGCTGAACTGGAGTGTTTCGGGCATACGCGCACCTCACGCGTGCTTCGCTCCAGAAAATCTTTGGCAGCTATTGATAAGTTGCCATTTTTTACTACAGGATGTTAATGTGGGCAATTAAGTTGTAGAGTATTGATGAGGATATCTGGTATCATGATCTTATAAATTTATTGTTTTGTAGAATCTCAATACAAATACGAGTATGTGTAGTACAAGATCTATTTAGCATTAATTTTTCTCGTAACATGCGCTATGATACAGTATCCACCTATGTTACTCTAATCCAATCTCTCCTCATTAATTAGATGCCACATCATTATTTTTGTGGGTCTAAGATGTATGATACTATACTACCTAAGATACTGTTGAATATATAAGCAAATATCCATATGAAATAATCCGTTCAAGTAATTGATAAATCATGACTATGAAAATAACAAATAAACTAATCGTGCAGACTAGTAAGGTAGATGAACATATCACATCTAAACAAGACAAACCGATCGTATCTACCACAAAAACTAGAAGAAGAATCTCTAACAGAAATTAAAAGAGAAACGACAAGATCACATACTTCGCAGCTGCGTCGTTGTCGCCCATGTTGAGATTGCCAAAGAAGTCGCTGAGGTCTGGGAAGAAGTTGTCGGTGTGGAGGAACTCGTCATGCCAGTAGTCGCGCCGGAGCACTCCCCAAAAATCTGATTGCTCCTCACCCGTACAGGTTCACGAGAGACAGGGTTCCGGAGGCCTACTGTCCCGGCAGTCGGTGCACGCCGACGGACGGGATGAGGAAGACGAAGGCGGCGGCGCAATGAACTGGAAACATGTAGTCGCGTATGCGTCTAGTTTTCTGCGGCTAGGGTTGCGCAGGGTATTATGTAGTGCGGTTCGGGAAGGTCGTGGGACGCAGCCCACGTCCGAGTCGGCACTGCCACGATCCAGAATAACCGGAAGGCAAAACGGCTGAGTAACGCGTCCATTAATGACTCAAAATTGATTACACAATTAATTTCCCAAAAAATAAAAAGATAAGCTCGGCTCGGCGAGATGCCCGCAACCCGCGGCGCGTCATGACGTGTCGTGACGAGGCGAGGCGTGGCGAGGCGAGGCGGGCGGCGGCGGAGGAGTAGGACTGCGTGAGGGCTCTCTCTCTTCTTACTCACTTACTAGGAGTAGAACAACCCACCTTATATATCACTCCAACTCTCTCCCAACTAGCAATGTGGGACTAAACTTTAGCCCCCACTAGTGTTGCCACTGATTTTTGAAATGGGCCATGTGAGTTACAGAATTTGATAATGGGCCATGGGCCAAAGGCCAAATGCCCAAAATTTCGGCAATCCCCCACAAACTCTCATTGGCACATCTCACCAATAAGTTTCCAGAACATTGTTTTATATACCGGTATGTCATGGAGACTATTAAGTTGAACTTCCACTTAAAGCTTCATATTACACTCGATTGCAACTTGGATATTAGACTATGCATTGAACTACAAGTTTTCTGCGCACTAGCTTCATACAAAGCCTAGACCGATACTAGACTGCCGCGAGGTTTCCTCGTGGTTTGGAGCTTATACGTCATACTCCAGGGCCTTTCATGAGTTTACTAGAGAGCACCCAACTCTTATAGATTGCGACGTTTAACAATCAGACTCATATAGGTGTGTTCTTCAAAAGATGTTCTGCAGGACAACATCTCCGCTAAAATAAGCCACTTAGAACATATTAAGATAATTATCAACCTGCCATGCAGATTAGGAGAGTATTGCATCTTACAGAGTGGTAAAATTTCTATAGGGATATATACTCTCCTCCCAGCTGACCAACAGCTTATCTCCCAGCTCTAATTCACGGGATCTTCGGTCACATAGAGTGGGTTACCACCGTGGGTAGCTCATAATGTGGATCTCATACCCATCTCCCTCAATGCATTTTATATCACATTTCGTGATAGTCCCTTTGTGAAGGGGTCTGCCAGGTTTCTAGACGTATGGATATAATCCAACGCTATAACTCTGGAGTTTCTCATTTTCCTGACAGTTTTCAGTCTCCTCTTCGCATGCCTTGATGACTTCATATTATCCTTAGAACTGTTTACTTTGACGATCACAGTTTGATTATCACATTTCATAGGAATAGCGGGTATTGGTTTCTCAACCACAAGTAAGTCCATCAAGAGCTCACAAAACCACTCTGCTTCAACAGTGCCTGTGTCTAATATTGTGAGTTCTGTTTCCATAGTTGACCTCGTAATGATGGTCTGCTAGCAAGACTTTCAGGAAACAGCGCCACCTCCAAGTGTAAAGAAATAACCACTTGTGGCCTTAGTCTCATCAGCATCAGATACCCAATTTGGATCACTATAACCCTCGCAGTGCCTTTCAAATAGCGCAAAACTCTCTCAAGAGCATGCCAATGAACATCTCCAGGTCTAGCCACAAAACGGCTGAGTTTACTTACATCAAAGGAGATGTCAGGCCTCGTGGCGCTGGCTAAATACATAAGCGATCCAATGATCTGCGAATATCGCAATTGATCTCTAGCAATTTTTTATTCTTACGAATTATCACACTAGGATCATAAGGCGTTGGAGAAGATTTGCAGTCACTATACCCGAAGCGACTCAGGATCTTTTCCACATAGTGGGACTGAAGCAATGTAATCCCACCATCGTCATCCTTCAGCAGCTTGATGTTCAAGATCACATCAGCTACCCCCAAGTCCTTCATCTCAAAACAACGAGACAGGAACTTTTTGACCTTTTTAATCACAGTATGGTTGGTCCCAAATAACAATATGTCATCGACATAGAGACAAAGAATAACTCCTTCGCCCCCACCATGGCGATAGTATACACACTTGTCAGCTTCGTTTACAACAAAGCCTTCAGCGGTTAAAGTGCTTTCAAACTTCTCATGCCACTGCTTAGGTGCTTGCTTAAGCCCATACAAAGACTTCAGTAATTTACACACCTTTCCTTCTTGACCATCTACTACAAATCCATCAGGTTGATCCATATAAATTTCCTCTTCAAGCTCTCCATTTAGGAAAGCAGTCTTAACATCCATTTGATGAACGAGAAGACCATGTGAGGCAGCCAAGGATAGTAGCACTCGAATGGTGGTCAGTCTGGCAACAGGTGAGTATGTATCAAAGAAATCTTCACCTTCTTTCTGGGTATAACTCTTGGCCACAAGACGTGCCTTGTACTTTTCAATAGTACCATCAGGCCTAAGCTTTTTCTTGAACACCCATTTACATCCTACAGGTTTGCACCCATAAGGACGATCAGTAATTTCCCAAGTTTCATTGGCTAAGATGGAATCCATCTCGCTACGGACAGCCTCCTTCCAATAGTTAGCATCCAGAGATGCATAGGCTTCTGAAATAGAAGTGGGAGTGTCATCCACGAGGTACACAATGAAATCATGTCCAAAGGACTTTGCAGTCCTCTGTCTCTTGCTCCTTTTGGGAGCTTCATTGTCATCCTCCACAGGATTATCAAAGTGTTCTATAGCCAAGGTAGGTTCAGGAAATAATTCCTGAGTAGATGAACTAGGCATCTCTTGAATCGATGAGCTAGACGTTTCTTTCATAGGAAAGATGTCCTCAAAAGTCGCATCATTCGACTCCATAATTGTACCAACATGCATGTCGGATACCTCAGATTTTACTATCAAAAATCTGTAGCCAATGCTATGAAATGCATATCCCAGAGAACACAATCCACGGTTTTTGGTCCAACCTTGCGCTTCTTGGGTATCTGATACGCGTACAGCACGCGTCCGTTGGGAACCCCAAGAGGAAGGTGTGATGCGTACAGCGGCAAGTTTTCCCTCAGTAAGAAACCAAGGTTTATCGAACCAGTAGGAGCCAAGAAGCACGTTGAAGGTTGATGGTGGCGAGATGTAGTGCGGCGCAACACCAGGGATTCCGGTGCCAACGTGGAACCTGCACAACGCAACCAAAGTACTTTGCCCCAACGAAATAGTGAGGTTGTCAATCTCACCGGCTTGCTGTAACAAAGGATTAGATGTATAGTGTGGATGATGATTGTTTGCAGAAAACAGTAGAACAAGTATTGCAGTAGATTGTATTCGATTAAAAGAATGGACCGGGGTCCACAGTTCACTAGAGGTGTCTCTCCCATAAGATAAATAGCATGTTGGGTGAACAAATTACAGTTGGGAAATTGACAAATAAAGAGGGCATGACCATGCACATACATGATATGATGAGTATAGTGAGATTTAATTGGGCATTACGACAAAGTACATAGACCGCTATTCAGCATGCATCTATGCCTAAAAAGTCCACCTTCAGGTTATCATCCGAACCCCTTGCAGTATTAAGTTGCAAACAACAGACAATTGCATTAAGTATGGTGCGTAATGTAATCAACAACTACATCCTTAGACATAGCATCGATGTTTTATCCCTAGTGGCAACAGCACATCCACAACCTTAGAACTTTCTGTCACTGTCCTAGATTTAATGGAGGCATGAACCCACTATCGAGCATAAATACTCCCTCTTGGAGTTACTAGCAAAAACTTGGCCAGAGCCTCTACTAACAACGGAGAGCATGCAAGATCATAAACAACACATAGGTGATAGATTGATAATCAACATAACATAGTATTCTCTATCCATCGGATCCCAACAAACACAACATATAGCATTACAGATAGATGATCTTGATCATGTTAGGCAGCTCACAAGACCCGACAATGAAGCACAATTAGGAGAAGACGACCATCTAGCTACTGCTATGGACCCATAGTCCAGGGGTGAACTACTCACTCATCACTCCGGAGGCGACCATGGCGGTGAAGAGTCCTCCGGGAGATGATTCCCCTCTCCGGCAGGGTGCCGGAGGCGATCTCCTGAATCCCCCGAGATGGGATTGGCTGCGGTGGCGTCTCTGGAAGGTTTTCCGTATCGTGGCTCTCGGTACTGGGGCTATTGTCGACGAAGACTTAAGTAGGCGGAAGGGCAGGTCAGGAGGCGTCACGGGGGCCCCACACGCTAGGGCCGCGCGGCCCCCCTGGGCCGCGCCGCCCTAGTGTGGCGGCGCCCCGTGGCCCCACTTCGTCTCTCCCTCAGACTTCTGGAAGCTTCGTGGCGAAATAGGCCCCTGGGCGTTGATTTCGTCCAATTCCGAGAATATTTCCTTACTAGGATTTCTGAAACCAAAAACAGCAGAAAACAGCAACTGGCTCTTCGGCATCTCGTTAATAGTTGTGCCGGAAAATGCATAAATATGACATAAAGTATGCATAAAACATGTAGATATCATCAATAATGTGGCATGGAACATAAGAAATTATCGATACGTTGGAGACGTATCAGCATCCCCAAGCTTAGTTCCTGCTCGTCCCGAGTAGGTAAACGATAACAAAGATAATTTCTGGAGTGACATGCCATCATAATCTTGATCATACTATTGTAGGCACATGTAATGAATGCAGCGATCAAAGCAATGGTAAATGACATGAGTAAACAAATGAATCATATAGCAAAGACTTTTCATGAATAGTACTTTCAAGACAAGCATCAATAAGTCTTTCATAAGAGTTAACTCATAAAGCAATAATTCAAAGTAAAGGCATTGAAGCACAAAGGAAGATTAAGTTTCAGCGGTTGCTTTCAACTTATAACATGTATATCTCATGGATATTGTCAATGTAAAGTAATATAACAAGTGCAATATGCAAGTATGTAGGAATCAATGCACAGTTCACACAAGTGTTTGCTTCTTGAGGTGGAGAGAGATAGGTGAACTGACTCAACATAAAAGTAAAAGAAAGGCCCTTCGCACAGGGAAGCATTGATTGCTATATTTGTGCTAGAGCTTTGGTTTTGAAAACAAGAAACAATTTTGTCAGCGGTAGTAATAAAGCATATGCATCATGTAAATTATATCCTACAAGTTGCAAGCCTCATGCATAGTATACTAATAGTGCCCGCACCTTGTCCTAATTAGCTCGGATTACCTGGATTATCACCGCAATACATATGTTTTAACCAAGTGTCACAAAGGGGTACCTCTATGCCGCCTGTACAAAGGTCTAAGGAGAAAGCTCGCATTGGATTTCTCGCTTTTGATTATTCTCAACTTAGACATCCATACCGGGACAACATAGACAACAGATAATGGAATCCTCTTTAATGCTTAAGCATTCAACAATTATTAATTTTCTCATATGAGATTGAGGATATTTGTCCAAAACTAAAACTTCCACCATGGATCATGGCTTTAGTTAGCGGCCCAATGTTCTTCTCTAACAGTATGCATGCTAAAACCATTCAACTCATGGTAAATCTCCCTTACTTCAGACAAGACGGACATGCATAGCAACTCACATGATATTCAATAAAGGGTAGTTGATGGCGTCCCCAGGAACATGGTTATCGCACAACAAGCAACTTAATAAGAGATAAAGTGCATAAGTACATATTCAATACCACAATAGTTTTTAGGCTATTTGTCCCATGAGCTATATGTTGCAAAGGTAGAGGATAGAAATTTTAAAGGTAGCACTCAAGCAATTTACTTTGGAATGGCGGAGAAATACCATGTAGTAGATAGATATGGTGGACACAAATGACATAGTGGTTGGCTCAAGAATTTTGGATGCATGAGAAGTATTCCCTCTCGATAAAAGGCTTAGGCTAGCAAGGTTATTTGAAACAAACACAAGGATGAACCGGTGCAGCAAAACTCACATAAAAGACATATTGTAAACATTATAAGACTCTACACCGTCTTCCCTGTGGTTCAAACTCTTACTAGAAATTATCTAGACCTTAGAGAGACCAATTATGCAAACCAAATTTTAGCAAGCTCTATGTATTTCTTCATTAATAGGTGCAAAGTATATGATGCAAGAGCTTAAACATGAGCACAACAATTGCCAAGTATCACATTATCCAAGACATTTTACCAATTACTACATGTAGCATTTTCCGTTTCCAACCATATAACAATTTAACGAAGAAGATTCAACCTTCGCCATGAATACTATGAGTAAAGCCTAAGGACATATTTGTCCATATGCAACAGCGGAGCGTGTCTCTCTCCCACACAATGAATGCTAGGATCCACTTTATTCAAACAAAACAAAAACAAAAACAAACCGACGCTCCAAGCAAAGTACATAAGATGTGATGGAATAAAAATATAGTTTCACTAGAGGAACCTGATAATGTTGTCGATGAAGAAGGGGATGCCTTGGGCATCCCCAAGCTTAGACGCTTGAGTCTTCTTGAAATATGCAGGGGTGAACCACCGGGGAACCCCCAAGCTTAGAGCTTTCACTCTCCTTGATCATATTGTATCATACTCCTCTCTTGATCCTTGAAAACTTCCTCCACACCAAACTCAAAACAACTCATTAGAGGGTTAGTGCATAATCAAAATTCACATGTTCAGAGGTGACATAATCATTCTTAACACTTCTGGTCATTGCAAAAAGCTACTGAAAGTTAATGGAATCGAAATATCCATCAAGCATAGCAAAACAGGCAATGCGAAATAAAAGGCAGAATCTATCAAAACAGAACAGTTCGTAAAGACGAATTTTATTGAGGCACCAGACTTGCTCAAATGAAAATGCTCAAATTGAATGAAAGTTGCGTACATATCTGAGGATCACTCACGTAAATTGGCATAATTTTCTGAGTTACCTACAGAGAATTAGGCCCAGATTCATGACAGCAAAGAAATCTGTTTCTGCGCAGTAATCCAAATCTAGTATGAACCTTACTATCAACGACTTTATTTGGCACAACAATGCAACAAAACTAAGATAAGGAGAGGTTGCTACAGTAGTGACAACTTCCAAGACTCAAATATAAAATAAAAGTGCAGTAGTAAAATCATGGGTTGTCTCCCATAAGCGCTTTTCTTTAACGCCTTTCAGCTAGGCGCAGAAAGTGTGTATCAAGTATTATCAAGAGACGAAGCATCTACAGCGGGGTTTGGAGTTTTCTCAACCATGCATTGTATTTTGGATACATAAGTTTCAGAGGCTCCCTTTTCATTAGTCTTGGGCTTGCTACTCTCATCAAACAAATTTTCAGGAACAAGCCAAGCATAATTATCATCTAGAGCTTCATGCATTGCTAGGAGCTTGCAAGGTATTGGTGCTTTAATCTCCCCACCATCATTAACGTTATTAGTGTACTTAATTCTATCCATATCCATCTTTTCAAGTGTTCTTTTAAAATCGGTGATCATACCAAGCCTCTCATGCTTACTAAAAACTTTTCTAGCTTCTTTGGCTATATCCTCAAATTCTCGCACTAGGACTTTTAGAACAAAATCTCTCTTATCTCCCCTCTCCATATCAGAAAGTGTAAGAAACATGTGTTGTATCATGGGGTTGAGACTAATAAATCTAGCTTCCATCATGCGTACCAAACAAACAGAGGCATCTTCATAAGTAGGGACAGCTTTTGCCAGAGGTATATCTTTAAGATCTTCGTGCATACTAACATGGGTGAAAAATTGTTCTATATTATCTCTTCCAATTATAGACCCTTGTCCCACATGTATATCTTTTACAGTAAAATTAAAAGGAAACATGATGAAATAAGTAAATGCAAGTAACTAATTTTTTTGTGTTTTTAATATGGAGTATGCAAACAAGACAGTAAATAAAACTAGCAACTAATTTTTTTTTGTTTTGATATAATGCAGCAAACAAAGAAAGTAAATAAAATAAAGCAAGACAAAAACAAAGTAAAGAGATTGGATGTGGAGACTCCCCTTGCAGCGTGTCTTGATCTTCCCGGCAACGGCGCCAGAAAAAGAGCTTGATACGCGTACAGCACGCGTCCGTTGGGAACCTCAAGAGGAAGGTGTGATGCGTACAGCGGCAAGTTTTTCCTCAGCAAGTGTTATCACCAGAATTTGACCAAGTCAGAGGTGGGCCACGATCAAGATGGGCTTGAAGATTATATACGGAGAAAATATGTAGATCGGCCTGTTATGCTGAGTTTGGGCTAGTCTGCCTTTGTATCTGTAACATATTAGGATACGTGTCGGTTAGTTGGAATTTTACTCGTGCACGGTTAGGTGCACGTCTAAGTTAGAAAGTCCCCTGGACTAAAAATATGTATCTAGGGTTTATGGAATAAACAACAACCAACGTTCAACCAACAAATCAATCTCGGCGCATCGCCAACTCCTTCGTCTCGAGGGTTTCTACCGGTAAGCAACATGCTGCCTAGATCGCTTCTTGCGATCTAGGCAGCACAAGCTCCACGTTGTCCATGCGTTGCTCGTACTGAAGCCTTGTTGATGGCGAGCAGCGTAGTTATCATAGATGTGTTAGGGTTAGCATAGTTCTTCGCGTAACATGCTATCGTAGTGCAACCCTTGCATGTCTAGCCGCCCTCACACCTATCTTAGGTGTGGGGGCGGCACCCCGCTTGATCATTATTTAGTAGATCTGATCCCGTTATTTATTGCTCCTTGGTCTACAAGGATTAGTTTAATATCTGCAATAGTTAGGCCTTACAAAGGGGTGGAGGATCCAGCGGCACGTAGGGTGTCGTTCGCTGGCCCTAAACAGGATGTTCCGGGGATCAACCTTGTGTTGGTTTTTAGGCCTTGTTTAGGATCGGCTTACGATCACCGTGCGTGGCCGCGAGGCCCAACCGTGAGTAGGATGATCCGATTATGCGGTGAAAACCCTAAATCGTCGTAGATCTCATTAGCTTTATCTTGATCAAGCAGGACCACCATATATTCGTGCACCTCGTACGAATCATGGGTGGATCGGCTCCCTGAGCCGATTCACAGGATAACCTGAGAGCCGATCGAGGCTCGTATTTAATGTTTACGTGTATGCCATGCAGGAAACTAAGCGAGGCATCTCCATCACCTTCCTGACCAGGTATAGGTCAGGTGGCACGCCCTTGCATCAGCATCGGACGTGTGACCAGAAGGCTTTGCGGGCCGTCGCTCGGAGGGACCTCAGCCAGCCGCAGCTCTAGGTTGTTCCCGGCTCTACGGTGTTGCCCGTCGCTGCCCGCCGGTGGGTTTCTGACGACAACACATTCTGGCACGCCCGGTGGGACGACAAGCGCATCGACGTGACGAAGGCCGTGTAGTAATAACATTGGGGTTGACCCCCGAAGATCTATGTAAGGATATTACAAAGCCTTCAGGGAGCGCTTCGATCCAGCGAATCGGCTAAAATTATCCTCACCACACGGTCGGCTTGGGTTCAACGATGATCTAATGAACGGCGGCCACGTCGGCTACACGAATCCCAACGGAGCTGACGTGCAAATACAGTGCCTTGGCATGATACAGAGCCGATATCTGCAGTCACCTGACAGATTCGGCTCGGGGGAGGCACATGATCAGCAGACAGACGCATGGGCAAGGAATGTCAGGAGCCGACGGAAAATCGGCCAATAAAAAAAAAACACACTTTGCAAGTACAGATGTAGCAAGTACATCTCAGCGAAACATCATCTGTCTCTGAAGGCCCTACCGAAGAAATACGCCGAGGGCGAGAAGGGCGTCAACACGGATGCGATCCGCCTCAGCGATCTCAGCCTCGTCATCCTCGTCCTTACCCATCACCAGCTGATTGCTCAGGGTACGAATTTCAGCCATATCGGTCTTCAGATCGGCTGTGAGGCCTTTTGCTTCGTCTTGAGAACGGGCAATAAGGGCTTCCTTGTCTTGGATGAGCTGTTTGGTCACCCTTACCCTCTCTTCAAGACTCTCCAGCTCCTTGCGCAGGGTCTCGAGTTCGGCGCGATTGGCAGAAGTGTCCGTCTTGGCGTCCAGAGCAGCCTTCTTCTCATTGAGCCGTCGACACTTTTCGGCAATATCGGCTCTCAGCGAAAGCTGGGAGCGGCGAAGAGTAATCCTTTGTCGAGCCGATTGCACCCTTGACTTAAAGACCGACAGGGTAACAGCGGGCCAGAGCTTCACTTGCAGTGTCATAGGGAGATGGGGCTGGATGTCCTCGAGGATGCCTTTGGCTTCCTCGGAATTTTCAATCAGAGTCTCAGTTGAGGCAGAAAGCAAGTCTTTGAGACGCTGGAGCGGACCATGGACCGTACTAGGACTCGGCTCTCCGCTTGCCTTGGGAGGAGTGGGTTCGATGGATTCTGGATCGAACGTCAGCAAGCTCGAGAGATCACAACCCTGATAGGGAAAACAAAGTGAGTTAGCATGCAATGAAGAAATTGATGGAGCCAAGGAGGAGGGGCATACCTCTCCCATTGTAGGAGGAACAGCCGATGTCGTGACGATCGGCTTTTCTATGGACTGAGATGGGTCAGCCACTTGGGCAGCCGCGATCGCCGAGGTGGCTAGGTCCAGGGTGGCGGACGGCATCGGTATCTCCTCAACGTCTCCGCTAGAAGTTTCTTCGGCCTGCAAGAGGAAGTGATTAGCCAATCCACCCATGACGACGGGAAAGCATGAAGTATGACCGGGGAGATAATTACGTTTGAGACCTCCTGGCTTGATGGAGAGGCTCGTGGATTCTTACGAGCCCTTTTGACGCAGCGGCGCTTCGTGCGTGACCCCGATCTGGTCGGGGCTTGGGGAGCAGGAGGTTCAGTGATCGACCTTTTCTTGGAAGCCGGCGCTGGTGAAGCCGTCTGGCTCTGGGTGGTGGACCTCTCAGAATTGCCCGAGCTCGAGTCCCCCTGACTGGAATCTTCGGCCCTGCTGGAGGTTTCTTCGGTGGAAGTCTGTAGAAAAGGAATACGAGCGTATTGTAAAAAGTCTTTGAAGGTGGATAAATATGGACGGGGTCTGAGCCAACTTACACGTGGGCTTTCTTGGGCAGGAGCCTTACACTTCAGGGTTTTCCTGGCAGCCACCTTCCTCACTGCCATCCTCGCCTGAATCGAGGCTCGGGGGGCAACTGGCCCCGAAGATGCTTTACTCTTGGGAGCCGATTTCGGTGAAATCGGCTGACTCTGCATTATGACTTTCTTCAGGGGTGGCGAACTCTGGCAGAAGAGAACCACTGGTGCCGGAGGAAGGAATACGAAAGGGGAACCGTCGGCTTGTGTGGGAGCCGGACCATCTTGTTGCTGCCAGGAGAAAGAGTCAGGTCACAGACGATCACCATGGTGCGGTTACAAGAAATGCTTAAGTGATGGTACCTGGTCTGCAGGGATGTCATATTCGGCGTCAAGCTCTCTCAGCAGCGGTCCTAGAGCCCTCCTGAAGACGTGGGTCTTCCACATAGACCACCAAGTTTCAAAACCATCGGTAGTGAAGGAGAAACGGAGGTTGTGGGGAATTGGGATGGCCAAAGCATCAAAGAAGGTATAACACCTTTGGGCAGTAAGGATGTCAGGCAGTTCAGCTCTACTTGCTGTCAGGTGGTGTAAGAAGAAGTGTGGAGGCACCTGTCCGAGACCAAGCTGTCGGGCTGCTACTACTGGTTGATAACACTCATAACCGGGCTTGATGATCCGGTTCGAGGTACTCATGCCAACAGGGAGGAAGCAAGGACGAATCATGAGGGAGTACAAATGCTGTGTGCTGGCGTCATCGGCAAAGTCATCCAATCGGAAAGAGACTGGGTTTTCAAAATTTGCCGATTCAGTATAAGGGTGGAACAGGGGGTTGTCCAAACCTTGGAAGAAAATCTTAAACCACCCTGCTGCTTCCTTGGGGATCAGCCTGCTGCCCGGGAGACCATACAGGGCTTGGCCGTAGCTGGTGCATCGAATTTCCTTTCCATTTACATCCGGAAAGGTGCAGGTGGTCAGCGATGGGAAGTCTGGGATTTGGTTTTGGAAGTATAGTTGGGCCCACAACTGAATGAACCACCAGGGGCCGCCAGTTTTAACTGTCTTTCGAGAGAACAGTTTGACAGACATCAGTTGAAGGGATCGATAAATCTCTCCAAGAAATAGTTTGCCTAGGCCGAGTTGGGTGCCTTTAGCAAGTTCATAGGCCAGGGAGAGGTAATTCTTGGTGGGAGCAAGTGATGGGCCGCAGAATATGAAGTGCTCCAGCCAGAAATTCAGGAAGGCTGTGTGCTCCCTCTCTGTCACGGGGCCTTTGGTTTTCATATAACGATTGAGATAGGCGCCCCAGCTGGTACACTCTTTTTTAGAGGAAAGAGTGAAAGGGACTTTTGGCAGTTTGAATGCAGAAGGGCTGGGGGATGCAATGTCTAGCCCTGTGATCATGGCCACATCCAGCAGGGTCGGTGTCATAGGGCCATGACCAAACATGAAGCAGTTCAGTGCATCAGACCAGAAGTAGCCGATGGTTTTCAGGATGTTCTCATTCTTCTCAAGAGGAGATAATGATAATGACAGGGCATCGGCTATCCCTATGGTTTCCCAAGTGGCATAGTGGGTTTTTGATACTCTATTGTACCATGCCACCCAACCCTCAGGAGGATTAGGCCAGGCTCGCAAGCAGTCGGCCCAGGAAGTCAGATCTAGGTTCTGGCTCACAAAGGGGATTCTGTTAGCTTCGCACGAAATTAACAGGGCAGGACTCTCAGAAGAACGAGGACCGAGGCACATCGAATTTGCGAGAGAAGGATGTGGCAGAAGAATGTCTGAAACCTAAATTAGTAGCGGAGCGAGACATTAATTCAGGTGTTTGCCATTAATCCCATGTCAAGTCGAACGGCGAGAGGAGGTTGAGGATTACCTTCAGTCCGGAAGCCGTGGTATCGGTATTGGATGATTCCGCCATGGGATGCGTTGAAGGAGCTGGGGGCGGCGCGGTCGAGATCTGTGTAGGTGGTTGTGGGTTGGAACTGCTCAGGCGGCGATTTGGGGATCTGAGTTTGCCTTTTCAGATGGAGGTCGCAGGTTACCGTTTGGAGGGCGGCTAGGTCGACGTTACTCGTGTTTTTATGATAGAGACCGATGCGATGCCATCGGCTCTTTTTGGGGATTGTGTGACTTTGACTATCGGCAAAACAATTGACTGGAAGTGCTTCTTCATTAACAAAGGAGGGTTTTTTATAATGAAGAGCCGATTGCTCAAAGAGGAACAAAAGAAGAGCCGATTGCTCGCATACTACTGATGCTATGTCACTAATCCTCGCTGCCCTCGTCGTCGGCATCGTAGCTGTCACCGGCGCTGCTTCCGGAGAACTCCTCGTCACTGCTGCTCCAGCCCTCGACCGGAGCTTCTTCCTCTGCGTCGTCATCGTCATCTTCACTATCTGCCCAAACACGGAGGCACTTCGCTGGCGGGTATCCAGTGGAGGAGGAGGAATCATCCTCCTCCTTTTCTTCCTCCGCATCCTCGTCTTCCTCTTCCTTATCATGGGAAGTGGGATCCCTCCAGGAGGAGAGGTCATCCTCGTTTTCGCTCTCCAGTTCCCCTTCAACGAGGAGGTGGAGGTCGCCCTCCTCATCGGTCAGGGGCATGTCGCCGTCTGACATGAGATCGAAGTCCCACTCGGGCTCCGACAATTGCTCGCTTGGGGAAGAAGATTGGAAAGAAAGGCCGGAGGAGACGGAGGGAGAAGAAGACATTGCTACAGGGAAAGAGGGTTTTTTTAGTGCCGATAGCGAGAACAGAGGAAGGGGATGAAGGAGGCTAGTCAATCGGCACAGTTTAATAAGGAGGAGCCTAATGGGGGATTTAAAGCCATTGCGGTTTCCAAGGAAATGGTGCTAAAGTTATCAAGTTTTGCAAGAAGTTGAGGAGACAAGACATCATGATAAAGGATACTGCAACGGTTCTGCCATGACATGACCCGACGAAGAAAAAACGGAGTGATTTTGGAATTGATAATTCCAAAACCAGGGGGGCATGTGTTATCACCAAAATTTGACCAAGTCAGAGGTGGGCCACGATCAAGATGGGCTTGAAGATTATATACGGAGAAAATATGTAGATCGGCCTGTTATGCTGAGTTTGGGCTAGTCTGCCTTTGTATCTGTAACATATTAGGATACGTGTCGGTTAGTTGGAATTTTACTCGTGCACGGTTAGGTGCACGTCTAAGTTAGAAAGTCCCCTGGACTATAAATATGTATCTAGGGTTTATGGAATAAACAACAACCAACGTTCAACCAACAAATCAATCTCGGCGCATCGCCAACTCCTTCGTCTCGAGGGTTTCTACCGGTAAGCAACATGCTGCCTAGATCGCATCTTGCGATCTAGGCAGCACAAGCTCCACGTTGTCCATGCGTTGCTCGTACTGAAGCCTTGTTGATGGCGAGCAGCGTAGTTATCATAGATGTGTTAGGGTTAGCATAGTTCTTCGCGTAACATGCTATCGTAGTGCAACCCTTGCATGTCTAGCCGCCCTCACACCTATCTTAGGTGTGGGGGCGGCACCCCGCTTGATCATTATTTAGTAGATCTGATCCGTTACGATTGCTCCTTGTTCTACAAGGATTAGTTTAATATCTGCAATAGTTAGGCCTTACAAAGGGGTGGAGGATCCAGCGGCACGTAGGGTGTCGTTCGCTGGCCCTAAACAGGATGTTCCGGGGATCAACCTTGTGTTGGTTTTTAGGCCTTGTTTAGGATCGGCTTACGATCACCGTGCGTGGCCGCGAGGCCCAACCGTGAGTAGGATGATCCGATTATGCGGTGAAAACCCTAAATCGTCGTAGATCTCATTAGCTTTATCTTGATCAAGCAGGACCACCATATATTCGTGCACCTCGTACGAATCATGGGTGGATCGGCTCCCTGAGCCGATTCACAGGATAACCTGAGAGCCGATCGAGGCTCGTATTTAATGTTTATGTGTATGCCATGCAGGAAACTAAGCGAGGCATCTCCATCACCTTCCTGACCAGGTATAGGTCAGGTGGCACGCCCTTGCATCAGCATCGGACGTGTGACCAGAAGGCTTTGCGGGCCGTCGCTCGGAGGGACCTCAGCCAGCCGCAGCTCTAGGTTGTTCCCGGCTCTACGGTGTTGCCCGTCGCTGCCCGCCGGTGGGTTTCTGACGACAACAGTAAGAAACCAAGGTTTATCGAACCAGTAGGAGCCAAGAAGCACGTTGAAGGTTGATGGCGGCGAGATGTAGTGCGGCGCAATACCAGGGATTCCGGCGCCAACGTGGAACCTGCACAACACAACCAAAGTACTTTGCCCCAACGAAACAGTGAGGTTGTCAATCTCACCGGCTTGCTGTAACAAAGGATTAGATGTATAGTGTGGATGATGATTGTTTGCAGAAAACAGTAGAAAAAGTATTGAAGTAGATTGTATACGATTAAAAGAATGGACCGGGGTCCACAGTTCACTAGAGGTGTCTCTCCCATAAGATAAATAGCATGTTGGGTGAACAAATAACAGTTGGGCAATTGACAAATAAAGAGGGCAATACCATGCACATACATGATATGATGAGTATAGTGAGATTTAATTGGGCATTACGACAAAGTACATAGACCGCTATCCAGCATGCATCTATGCCTAAAAAGTCCACCTTCAGGTTATCATCCGAACCCCTTGCAGTATTAAGTTGCAAACAACAGACAATTGCATTAAGTATGGTGCGTAATGTAATCAACAACTACATCCTTAGACATAGCATCGATGTTTTATCCCTAGTGGCAACAGCACATCCACAAACTTAGAACTTTCTGTCACTGTCCCAGATTTAATGGAGGCATGAACCCACTATCGAGCATAAATACTCCCTCTTGGAGTTACTAGCAAAAACTTGGCCAGAGCCTCTACTAACAACGGAGAGCATGCAAGATCATAAATAACACATAGGTGATAGATTGATAATCAACATAACATAGTATTCTCTATCCATCGGATCCCAACAAACACAACATATAGCATTACAGATAGATGATCTTGATCATGTTAGGCAGCTCACAAGACCCGACAATGAAGCACAATTAGGAGAAGACGACCATCTAGCTACTGCTATGGACCCATAGTCCAGGGGTGAACTACTCACTCATCACTCCGGAGGGGACCATGACGGTGAAGAGTCCTCCGGGAGATGATTCCCCTCTCCGGCAGGGTGCCGGAGGCGATCTCCTGAATCCCCCGAGATGGGATTGGCGGCGGCGGCGTCTCTGGAAGGTTTTCCGTATCGTGGCTCTCGGTACTGGGGCTATTGTCGACGAAGACTTAAGTAGGCGGAAGGGCAGGTCAGGAGGCGTCACGGGGGCCCCACACGCTAGGGCCGCGCGAGCCCCCCCTGGGCCGCACCGCCCTAGTGTGGCGGCGCCCCGTGGCCCCACTTCGTCTCTCCCTTGGACTTCTGGAAGCTTCGTGGCAAAATAGGCCCCTGGGCGTTGATTTCGTCCAATTCCGAGAATATTTCCTTACTAGGATTTCTGAAACCAAAAACAGCAAAAAACAGCAACTGGCTCTTCGGCATCTCGTTAATAGGTTAGTGCCGGAAAATGCATAAATATGACATAAAGTATGCATAAAACATGTAGATATCATCAATAATGTGGCATGGAACATAAGAAATTATCGATACGTCGGAGACGTATCAGTATCGACACATTTACTTTCGCCATTGTTGCCTGCCAAAACCCACAGGCGAGCAGCGACGAGCAACACGAAGAGCCGGGAGGCTCCCAGAACTGCTGGTGGGCCCTGGTCCCTCGGGCAACGGCCCGCAAAACTCCGGCACACGTCCTGGCTGTTGTGAGGGCGTGCGACCTGACCTATACCTGGTCAGGAAGGTGATGGATTGCTTCGATTAGTTTCCTGCATGGCAGACACGTAAACATTAAATCCGAGCCTCGATCGGCTCTCAGGTTACCCTGTGAATCGGCTCAAGGAGCCGATCAACTCATGGTTCGTATTGGGTCTACGATAACATGGGGGTCCTGCTTGATCAATACTAAGTTAAATCAATCTACGACAGTCTAGGGTTTTCACCGCATAACTGGAACATCCTACACGTAGTTGAGCCTGGCAGATACGAAAGATAACAGAAAACTAGTCCTAGAAGAGGCCTAAAAACCAACACAAAGTCGATTCCCGGAACAACTCATCTTGGATCGGCAAACCATACCTTACGCACTACTGGATCGTTCAACCCGTTTGCAAGGCCTAACCATGCGGATATCAAACTAATCCTTGGAGAACAAGGAACAACCATAATAGATCAGATCTACTAAATAAAGACTAAGCAAGATGCCGCCCTTACACCTAAGATAGGTGCAAAGGCAGCTAGATATGTAGGGGCAGCGTAACTAAGCAATCATATCAGGAAAGTATCGATGTTAGCCCTAACACATCTATGATAACGGTGTTACTCGCCATCAACAAGGCTTCAGTACGAGCAACACGAAACAACGAATAAACTGATACTGCTGAGATCGCAAGATGCGATCTGGGCAGCATGGCGCTTACCCGGAAGATACCCTCGAAACAAGGGGTGGCGATGCACCTAGATTGGTTTGTTGTGAACGTGATCGTCCTCCTTTCTCAATAACCCTAGGTACATATTTATAGTCCGTGGACTTTCTACCTTTGGAATAAACCTAACTGTGTACGAACTAAACCCTATCTCTTAATTCTAAACTTAAACGTGATCTACCATAATGTACAGATACATGGGCAATTCAGCCCAAACTCTCGCACGAGGCCGATTCAGAAACACTTTATGTGTATATCCTCTAAGCCCATCTCACTCATGGCCCATCTCCTGATTTGGCTAAAATCCGGTGATAACACATGCCCCCCTGGTTTTGGCAATAATAATTCCAAAACCACTCTATTTTCTTTCACCGGATTACGCGTCGCAGAGCAGAACCGCTACAGTGCCCTTTCATCATGATGCCTTGCCTTCTCAACTTCTCCGTAGTGCACGATTTGACAGTTTTGGCACTACATCCTCGAAAACTGCCACAGCATTGAATCATCTTCCACTATATGCCCTTTATTTAACCGCATCCGAGCAGTTCGCCTCCTCATCCTCTTGCTCCACATTAGCAATCGAAACCCCCTCCTCTGCAAAAATGGCCTCCTCCTCCTCTGCCTCTTCGGGTCTCTCCTTCCAATCCTCCTCCTCCCGTGAGCCGACGCCGGAGTACGACCCGATAGCGGCGTACGAGGCCCTCGCCCCACTGCATTGGGATGAGGCGGATTGGGATTTCGCCATCGGGTCAGAGGATGACGAACCCTTGACCGCCGTCGGGTCAGAGGATGACGAACCCTTGACTGACGGGGAGGACAACCTCCAGTTCCTCGTTGACGGGGAGTTGGAGGAAGAGAGCAACGACGACGCCTTCTCCTGGGGCGACGACACCTCCTCCGACGAAGGGGATGAAGTGGAGGACGACACCTCCTCCGACGAGTACCCGCCGGCGAAGCGCTTCCGCGCCGGGTCGGAGGACGACGACGACGACGACGAGGAGGAAGAAGAAGCCCCTGTCGACGGCTTCAGCAGCAGCGACGAGGACCTCGCCGACAGCAGCGCCAATGGCAGCGAGGACGGCGACGACGAGGGCAGCGACGGCGCCGGCCCCTAGATTAGGGACTACTAGAATAGGGCTAGCAGTAGTACATTAGGTAGGAGATCTCTCTTTTGTGAGCAATCGGCTCTTCTTGTAAAAAACCCTCTTCATCAATGAAGAATGCTTCCATGTCGATTTTGCCGATTGTCAAAGTAGGTCAACGCACAAAGAGCCGATGGCAACGCATCGGTCTTTTACCATAAAACGCTAGTAAGGTCAGACTTCAAACGGTAACCTGCGACCCTCGTCCAAAGGACCAAACCCTAGATCCCCAATTTCCCATCGGACAGATTCAACTCGCGGCAACGTGCATCCCAGATCCCCAACCGCGCAGATTCATCTCCGCCAGCGAATCAAATGGCCGAATCGTCCAACGCCAACGCAACGGTCTCTGGCCTGAAGGTAGTCTTTAACTGCCCCTCGCCATCCGAGCATAGTGTTAGAACTAATAGCAAACATCTGAATTAATGCCTTATTCCACCATTAATTTTAGGTATCAGACATTCTGCTGCCGCATCCTTCTCTTCCAAATTCTCTTTTCCTTGGCCCCCGTACTATCGAGAGTCCTGCCCATTTGATTTCTTGCGAGGCCAATAGGATTCCCTTCGTGAACCAGAACTTAGATCTAACTTCTTGGGCCGACTGCTTACGAGCCTGGCCTAACCCTCCTGAAGATTGGGTTTCCTGGTACAGTAGAGTATCCAAAACTCACCAATCGAAATGGGAAACCATAGGAATAGCCGATGCTCTGTCCCTATCATTGTCTCCCCTTGAGAAGCATGAAAATCTTCTAAAAACCATCGGCTACTTCTGGTCTGATGCTCTGAACTGCTTCATGTTTGGCCACGGTCCCATGACACCAACTCTGCTAGATGTGGTCATGATCACTGGCCTAGACGTCACCTCCCCCAGCCCCTCTGCTTTTATGCTGCCAAATGTCCCTTTCAAACTCTCTTCCAAAATAGAGTGCACAAACTGGGGTGCTTACCTTCGACGCCACATGAAAAATAAAGGCCCTGTAACAGAGAAAGAACACACGGCCTTCCTAAATTTCTGGTTGGAACACTTCATATTCTGTGGCCCTTCACTTGCTCCGACCAAGAATTATCTTTCTTTGGCCTATGAACTCGCCAGAGGCACCCAGCTTGAAATCGGCAAACTATTCCTTGGAGAGGTCTATCGATATCTCCAACTAATGTCTGTCAATTTGTTTTCCCAAAAGACAGTCAAAACAGGAGGTCCCTGGTGGTTTATTCAGCTATGGGCTCAGCTGTATTTCCAGAATCACATCCCAAACTTCCCACTTTTGGCCACTTGCACCTTTCCAGATACTAACGGGAAGCAGATCCGATGCACTAGCTACGGCCAAGCTTTATATAGCCTTCCAGGTAGTAAACTGATCCCCAAAGAAGCATCAAAGTGGTTCAGCATTTTCTTCCAAGGCCTGGACAATCCTCTCTTCTTTCCTTACACGGAGTCTGAAAATTTTGAAAATCCAGTCTCCTTCAGGCTAGACAGCTTTGCCGATGACACCAGCACCCGGCAACTGTATTCCACCATGATCCGTCCCTGCTTCCTTCCAGTTGGCATGAGCACCTCAAATAGAATAATCAAACCTGGTTATGAGTCTTATCAGCCGGTCGTAGCAGCCCGGCAGTTTGGTCTTGGGCAGGTGTCTCCCCACTTCTTCCTCCACCACTTAACAGAGAGCAGAGCTGATTTGCCCGATGTCCTCACCGGTCAGAGGTGTTACTCTTTCTTTGATGCTCTAGCCATCCCAGTCCCTAACAACCTCTCTTTCACCTCATCAACCGATGGTTTTGAGACCTGGTGGTCAATGTGGAAAACTCATGCCTTCAGGAGAGCTCTGGGACCGTTGCTGAAATAACTTGATGCTGAATATGATATCCCTGCAGAACAGGTACCACCACTCGCAAATTTTCTTGAAGTGGTTTACAATGATTTTTATAACCTTGCTCTGTCTCCTTGCAGCAACAAGATGGTACAGAACCTGCACATGATGACGGCTCCCCCTTTGAATTCCTCCCACCAGCTCCAGTGGTCCTCTTCTGCAAAAGCTCGCCACCCTTGAAAAAGGTTGTGATGCAGAGCCAGCCGATTTCACCAAAATCGGCTTCCAAGAGCAAAGTATCTTCCGGGCCAGCTGCCCCCCGAGCCCCAATCAAGGCGAGAACGGCGGTGAGGAAAGTAGCTGCCAGGAAAACTTTGAAGCGCCGGATCCCTTCTCCTGATCAAGAGAGCTTGCATGTACGCTGATCCATGCCCTGACTAATTTCGTCTATCCTTATGGGCTTCTGCAAACCTGCTTGTGCTTACTAACTCTTCTTTTATAGGCCTCCACCGAAGACAACTCCAGCGAGGTGATGACCCACAAGTATAGGGGGTGTATCGTAGTATCTTCGATAAGTAAGAATGTCGATCCCAACGAGGAGCAGAAGGTGTTGACAAGCAGTTTCGATGAAGGATTCACTTTAAATGCTCACAGACAAGTATTCAGGGGGTTTTGATGTAACAGATGAATAAAGTACGAGTAAATAAAGTGCGAGAGTAACTATTGCAGCGAGTGGCCCAATCCTTTTTAGCACAAAGGACAAGCCGGTTTGTTTACTTATAATAACCAAACGTTCTCGAGGACACACGGGATTTTAGTCTAGTGCTTTCGCTACATATGGCTAAATAATCTTCATTGTTTTGATAAGTGTTGTGTGGGTGAACCTATGCTAATGTACCGCCCTTCCTAGGACTAATACATACTTGTGATTATACCCCTTGCAAGAATCCGCAACTACAAGAAAGTAATTAAGAATAAATCTAACCACAGCCTTAAACTCTGAGATCCTGCTATCCCTCCTGCATCGATATACCAACGGGGGTTTAGGTTTCTGTCACTCCGGCAACCCCGCAATCGGCAAACGAGTACAAGATGCATTCCCCTAGGCCCATAAAGGTGAAGTGTCATGTAGTCGACGTTCACATGACACCACTAGAAGAATAACACCACAACTTAAATATCATAACATTGAATATTACTCAACCATAATTCACTACTAACATTTAGACTTCACCCATGTCCTCAAGAACTAAACGAACTACTCACGAGACATCATATGGAACATGATCAGAGGTGATATGATGATGAATAACAATCTGAACATAAACCTTGGTCCAACGGTTTCACTCAATAGCATCAACAACAAGTAGAAATCGATACCGGGAGAGTTTCCCCTATCAAACAATCAAGATCAAACCCAAATTGCTACGGCGGTGACGATGTCCAGCGGTGGAGACGGCGGTGATGATGGTGGAGATGATGATGATGGTGATGGAGATGATGTCCAGCTCGATGACGGTGACGATGGCGTCGATTTCCCCCTCCCGGAGCGAATTTCCCGACGGATCTCAGCCCGCCGGAGAGCTCTTTTCTCTCTGGTGTTCTCCGCCCCGCAGAGGCGGCTGTAACTCTTCGCGAGGTACCCTCTGTGGCTAAGGTCTTCAGGACGAAGGATGTCGCGAAGAAAAGGAGGCGAGAGGGGCTGTGGGGCCCCCTCCTCACCAGGTGGCGTGGCCAGGCCATGGGCCGCGCCGGCCTGTGGTCTGGCCCCACCTTGGGCCCTCTCAGCTCCCCCTTCTGGCTTCCTTCGTCATCTGGAAAAATAGGATTTTTGGTATAATTTCCTTCCACAGTTGATCTTCCGAAATATTGTGTTCTGACGGTGCTTTTTCCAGCAGAATCCTAGCTCCGGTGCTCGATCCTCCAATAATGATGAAACATGCAAAATAGATGAAATAACATAAGTATTGTGTCCAAATATGAAATATATCAATGATTAACAGCAAATTATGATATAAAATAGTGATGCAAATTGGACGTATCAACTCCCCCCAAGCTTAGACTTCGCTTGTCCCCAAGCGAAACTGAACTCGGTAAACAGGACCACATGTTTATGGAGTGAAGAGTCGATAAATAAAATACGGACAAGAAGCATCATATTCATTCACACAAGACATTCTAGTAAACAACTTCCTCATATAACTCAACTTGAAACAAGTATAAGGTAATCACAAATAAAGGTGCATAAGAAATCATAGTTGGTGATGGCAAACTTCGTTCTTGGTCAGAGAACAATTAACAGGTTATACTTATCTATCGAGCAATGCTCTCATGTTAAAGTTTATATTGCACAACTTGCATACTCAATCATAATAGTCTCCTCATAATCATTGATAACTTGCAAAGCTATATTCATCCAGATAAAAACTTGTACTAAACAAGGAAAAGTAAAAGACATGATGAAGTAAATCACAATATAATGGTTTGATCACAACTACTCAAATGCTTGCTTGAGATGGAGGGAAATAGGTTTACTGACTCAACATAAAGTAAAAGGCAGGCCCTTCGCAGAGGGAAGCAGGGATTAAATCATGTGCTAGAGCTTTTTCAGTTTTGAAATCATATAAAGAGAATAAAAGTAATATTTTGAGAGGTGTTTGTTGTTGTCAACGACTGGTAGCGGGTACTCTAACCCCCTTGCCAGACAACCTTCAAAGAGCGGCTCCCATTTTATTTTTATTTTGTGTGGCACTCCTTCCAACCTTTCTTTCACAAACCATGGCTAACCGAATCCTCGGGTGCCTGCCAACAATCTCATACCATGAAGGAGTGCCTTTTTATTTTAGTTTTATTATGATGACACTCCCCCCAACCTTTGCTTACACAAGCCATGGCTAACCGAATCCTTCGGGTGCCGTCCATCAATCACATACCATGGAGGAGTGTCTATTTAGTTTAATTAATTCGGGACTGGGAATCCCATTGCCAGCTCTTTTTGCAAAATTATTGGATAAGCGGATGAAGCCACTAGTCCATTGGTGAAAGTTGCCCAACAAGATTGAAAGATAAAACACCACATACTTCCTCACGAGCTATAAAACATTGACACAAATAAGGGATAGTAAATTTTGAATTGTTTAAAGGTAGCACACGAAGTATTTACTTGGAATGGCAGGAAATACCATGTAGTAGGTAGATATGGTGGACACAAATGGCATAGGTTTGGGTTAAGGTTTGGATGCACGAGAAGTATTCCCTCTCAGTACAGGTCTTTGGCTAGCAAGGTTAATTAGCAAGCATAAGAGTTGAAGGAAACAAACAAATATACATGTGATAGAAACAATCATGCATCTTCCTTGTAAGCACAAACAGTTTTAACTTCAGAATAATAAGCTATGAGCTAACAAGAAAGAAAGACAATGAAACAACTACATGTATTTCTCTTTTCTATTTAAACCTCAAAGTGTTGTTGCTATTGACCAATGCTAAGTTTGCCAAAACCAAATAGATTTATTCAATGCTCCCAAAGTGATACCAATACTAATGACAAGATAAATCATATAATAGAGATTGCAAACTAAAATAAGATGTGCAATATGTAAATGACAAGACTTCTCATTAATATTCCATAACGATAACTCACACCAAGGGATACATAGATAACCAACTAAAGGAGAGATACTTCCAAACTGCAACCCATCTTATATGATAACTTCCCTACTCATGATATGACTCTACTTGACAATAAAAAGTAAAAGGTAGTGATGATGTGATACCGCGGCACTCCCCCAAGCTTGGAACAAACCAAGGGGATGCCAATACAGATGATGAATTACTCCTTCGGCGATGGTGGTGATGAACTCCTCCCGCGCTTCTTACAGATCTCCTTCAGCTTCAGCTTCTCAGCTTGGCAATTCTGCACTAAGACTCGAAGAGATTCATTGTTATCTGAAGTTGGCGATGATGACCTTGTAATGGGAATCGAGTAGTATTCCAGCATTCTACGGAGACGGTAATTCTCCTCCTGGAGTATCTCCACCTCTCTTCTTAGAGCCCGGTATTGATCACAAAACTCATCAGTAGTCCGTAGAGCTTCTTCCAACACGGGGAAAGAGTCGAGGCTAAAAGAGGGTGGTAAGGGTCCCTGCAAGTTATGAGAAAAAGAACGTCGAGTGTCAATAGATCCCACCAAGATTTGCTTGCTCCCAACGGCTTGCTGCTCTTGTTTTGATGGAACCCTCTTCACTTCTTCCTCCGAAAACCTCTTGCCCTTGTTGTTGGAGGCCATGGTGCTTCTAGACCGAAAACAGATCCTGGCAGAAACAGCTCAAAACAAAACACGTTGAGAAAACGATATACGGACCTCCAGGGGTCCGGGGGATTATATAGCAAATATTTTTACGACAAAAGGAAAGTACCAGGTCGAACCAGAGTCGGAAAGGGGCGACAAGGCGGCCAGCTCATAGGGCGGCGCGGCCTAGCTGGGGCCCGCGCCGGCCTATGGCGGCACGCCCTCGTGCGTCTCCTCCACTCCGTTTCGATCACGTAATTTTTCATATTTTCCAAAAACAGCAAAAATATTGTTCGGAAAGTAAATTGCGAACTTTTCATTACCAGTACTGTTACCTATTCAAAGTCGAGTTCTGGCGGACTGTCAATTTGTCCTTTGATGAAAGCCTCCGGTGTTTCCACTCGAATAATATCAACATCAACATTATAAGAATCACCTGAGATATAATGCTTGAATCTTTGTCCATTCACCACTTGTGTGGCATTGCCTTGGAGAGAGCTAATTTTAATTGCTCCTGAACGATACACCTCCTCGACAACATATGGTCCTTCCCATTTCGAGAGTAATTTCCCTGCAAAGAATCTGAGACGAGACCGATACAATAGGACTTTATCCCCAATATTAAATTCTCTTTTAATAATCCTTCTATCATGCCATTTTTTAAATTTCTCTTTAAAGAGTTTAGCATTTTCATAAGCTTCACTTCTCCATTCATCTAGAGAACTCAATTGCAACAACCTCTTATTACCGGCAAGTTTAGAATCTTTATTTAATTCTCTAACTGCCCAATAAGCTTTGTGTTCTAGTTCTAAAGGTAAATGGCAAGCTTTCCCATAAACCATTTTATAAGGTGACATTCCCATGGGATTTTTATAAGCAGTTCTATAAGAACAAAAAGCATCCTTCAATTTACTAGCCCAATTCTTTCTAGTTTTATTAACAGTCTTTTGCAAGATAGATTTAATCTCTCTATTTGATAATTCTACTTGCCCACTAGTTTGAGGATGATAAGCGGAAGCAATTCTATGATTAATACCATATCTAGCAAGAGTTTTTCTAAAACCACCATGAATAAAATGAGAACCTCCATCAGTCATAATATATCTAGGAACTCCAAATCTAGGAAAAATAATATCTAAAAGCATTCTTAAAGAGGTCTCACCATCAGCACTTTTTGTAGGTATGGCTTCCACCCATTTAGTAACATAATCAACAGCAACAAGTATATGAGTGTTACCTTCTGAAGAGGGAAAAGGTCCCATGAAGTCAAATCCCCAACAATCGAACGGTTCAATAACAAGAGTATAATTCATCGGCATTTCATTGCGTCTAGAGATATTACCAACCCTTTGGCATTCATCACAAGATAAAATAAACTTCCTTGCATCTTTGAAGAGAGTTGGCCAATAAAAACCTGATTGTAGAACCTTTTGCGCGGTTCTTTCTCCGGCGTGATGTCCTCCATAAGCACTACCATGACATTTACTCAATATCTCTCGTTGTTCATATTCGGGAACACATCTTCGCAAAATACCATCCACTCCTTCTTTATATAAGTGTGGGTCATCCCAGAAATAATGCCTCAAGTCATAAAAGAATTTCCTCCTTTGCTGAGCTGAAAAGGTTGGAGGCAAGTACTTGGAAACAATAAAGTTAGCATAATCAGCATACCAAGGACTGTCTCGCTAACTCACCTTTATTGCAGCCAATTGTTCATTTGGAAAACTATCATTAACAGGAACAGGATCATAAGCAATATTTTCCAATCTAGACAAATTATCAGCAACAGGATTATCAGCACCTTTCCTATCTACAATATGCAAATCAAATTCTTGCAACAGAAGTACCCATCTAATGAGCCTTGGCTTAGCATCTTTCTTTTGCATAAGGTATCTGATTGCAGCATGATCAGTATGAATAGTAACTTTTGAATCAACAATATAAGATCTAAACTTATCACAATCAAAGACTACAACTAATAATTCCTTTTCAGTAGTAGCATAATTTCTTTGAGCAGCATCAAGAGTTTTACTAGCATAATGAATAACATTCAATTTTTTGTTTACCCGCTGTCCAAGAACAGCGCCTACAGCAAAATCACTAGCATCACACATAATTTCAAATGGTAAATTCCAATCAGGGGGTTCAACTATAGGAGCAGTTGTTAAGGCCTTCTTTAGAGTTTCAAACGCTTCCTTACAATCATCATAAAAAACAAAAGGTACATCTTTTTGAAGAAGATTAGTAAGAGGCTTTGAAATCTTGGAGAAGTCTTTAATAAACCTCCTATAAAACCTAGCATGACCAAGAACACTACGAATACCTTTAACATCCCTAGGATAGGGCATCTTCTCAATTACTTCAACTTTAGCTCTATCAACTTCAATACCTCTCTCGGAAATTTTATGTCCCAATACAATTCCTTCATTAACCATAAAGTGGCATTTCTCCCAATTAAGAACAAGGTTAGTTTCTTCACATCTCTGCAAAACTTTATCAAGGTTCCGCAAGCAATTATCAAAAGAATTCCCATAGACAGAAAAATCATCCATGAATACCTCTACAATACTCTCGCAAAAACCATGAAAAATAGCAGACATGCATCTTTGAAAAGTAGCAGGAGCATTACATAAACCAAAAGGCATACGTCTATAAGCATAAGTTCCATAGGGACAAGTGAAAGTGGTTTTCTCTTGATCCTTAGTTTTAACAGCAATTTGTGAAAATCCAGAATAACCAACAAGAAAGCAAAAATGAGTATTTTTAGATAACCTTTCTAACATTTGATCAATAAAAGGCAAAGGGTAATGATCTTTTTTAGTTACCTTATTAACTTTCCGATAATCAATGCACATTCTATACCCTACAACAACTCTTTGAGGTATGAGCTCATCATTATCATTAGGCACAACAGTCATTCGTCCTTTCTTAGGAACACAATGCACAGGAATAACCCATCTACTATCAGCAATAGGATATATAATACCAGCTTCAAGTAGTCTTAATACCTCATTTCTTACCACATCCTTCATCTTAGGAATTAGACGACGCTGAGGTTCAACAACAGGCTTCGCATCATCTTCCATATTGATGGCGTGCTGGCAAATAGAGGGAGAAATCCCCTTCAAGTCATCAAGAGTGTAGCCAATTGCACCTCGGTGTTTCTTCAATATTTCCAATAGCCTTTCTTCTTCAAACTCTGTAAGCTTAGAACTAATAATAACAGGATATATTTTCTTATCATCAATATGAGCATATTTAAGATTATCAGGCAATGGTTTTAAATCAAAGACGGGATCTTCCTTTGGTGGCGGTGTTGTACCCAGATCTTCCACCGGTAAATCATGCTTAAGAATAGGTTGGCGGAGAAAAATTTCCTCAAGCTCATCTCTTTCTCTCCTAAAAACTTCACTCTCGCTATTCTCCAAATGTTGCTGCAAAGGATTATTAGGAACAAGAACAATAGATGCACACTGTTCCATTTTAAAATCATTATTAGGCAAATCAGCTTTATAAGGAGTTTTGGTAAATTTAGAGAAGTTAAACTCATAAGATTCACCAGCAAATTTAGTCAAAATTTTCTCTTTCTTGCAATCTATAATAGCTCCACAAGTATTTAGAAAAGGTCTACCAAAAATGATAGGACAATAATCACTAGCCGCAGAACCAAGTACCAAAAAGTCAGCAGGATATTTAATCTTACCACATAGAACTTCCACATCTCGAACAATACCAATTGGAGAAATAGTTTCTCTATTAGCCAGCTGAATAACCACATCAATATCTTCAAGTTCACAAGAACCAATTTCGTGCATAATCTCCGTGTAAAGCTCATAAGGAATAGCACTAATACTTGCACCAATATCACATAAACCATAATAGCAATGATCACCAATTCTAACAGATAGCATAGGAACACTAGCTTGTTTGGGTTTATTAGGATGTGAAACAATATTAGAAGCATCTTCACAGAAAATAATATGACCATCCTCCAAATTTTCAGTCACAAGATCTTTAACTATTGCAACAGCAGGTTCAACTTTTATTTGTTCTTCAGGTTCTATAGGTTTCTTTCCACTTTTATGAACCGCACTATTTATAACAGAGTACTCCTTCATTTTAGCAGGGAAAGGAGTTTTTTCAATATAAGCTTCAGGAATAACATGATCAACAGTTTCAACTACAACACATTTATTAATAGATGAATCAACTTTATCTTTATACGGTTCATGATACTTATCAAAATTCTTCTTAGGCAATTCATAATGAGAGGCAAAAGCTTTATAAAGATTTGCAGCAACTTGAGAATAAAGACCATAAGTAGCACTCATATTACGAAATTTATCAGTATCCATAAAAGCTTCAATGCATTTGTAATCGTAATTTATACCTGATTCTCTATCTTTGTCGATTTCCCATCCTTCAGCATTTTCCTGGATCCGATTGAGAAGGTCCCTTTTAAACTCTTCCTTATTGCGTGTAAATGATCCAGAACAAGAAGTATCCAGCAAGGTCTTGTCTTCAAAAGAAAGTCTTGCATAGAAATTATCAATAATAACATTACCAGGAAGCTCATGAATGGGGCATTTGAGCATTAAAGACTTCAATCTCCCCCAAGCTTGGGCAATACTCTCTCCATCATGAGGCCAAAAATTATATATGCGATTCCGATCCTTGTGAATTTCACTTGGAGGATAGAACTTAGAATAAAACCGGGGCACAATATCATTCCATTCAAGAGAATCCCCATTATCCAGTAATTTATACCAATGCGCCGCTTTACCAGACAGCGATATAGAGAATAGTTTCTTCCTCACTTCATCCATAGCAATACCTGCACACTTGAATAAACCGCATAATTCATGTAAGAACAGTAAATGATCTCCAGAGTGGACAGTTCCATCCCCTGTATAACGGTTACCCACTACGCGTTCAATAATTTTCATAGGTATTTTGTATGGTATCTCTTCCTTACCTGGCGCCTCATCCACTACCTTTGCAGTAGTAGCGGATTTCCCAAATAAACATTCAAGAGGAGATCTCTCCATAATGAATTATGGCAGCAGGCAGAAATAAAATCAGCACAAACAGTAGAAGTTTCCCTTACCAATTCCACTTACCAATAGCGCTTCACTCCCCGGCAACGGCGCCAGAAAATAGTCTTGATGACCCACAAGTATAGGGGGTGTATCGTAGTATCTTCGATAAGTAAGAATGTCGATCCCAACGAGGAGCAGAAGGTGTTGACAAGCAGTTTCGATGAAGGATTCACTGTAAATGCTCACAGACAAGTATTCAGGGGGTTTTGATGTAACAGATGAATAAAGTACGAGTAAATAAAGTGCGAGAGTAACAATTGCAGTGAGTGGCCCAATCCTTTTTAGCACAAAGGACAAGCCGGTTTGTTTACTTATAATAACCATACGTCCTCGAGGACACACGGGATTTTAGTCTAGTGCTTTCGCTACATATGGCTAAATAATCTTCATTGTTTTGATAAGTGTTGTGTGGGTGAACCTATGCTAATGTACCGCCCTTCCTAGGACTAATACATACTTGTGATTATACCCCTTGCAAGCATCCGCAACTACAAGAAGGTAATTAAGAATAAATCTAACCACAGCCTTAAACTCTGAGATCCTGCTATCCCTCCTGCATCGATATACCAACGGGGGTTTAGGTTTCTGTCACTCCGGCAACCCCGCAATCGGCAAACGAGTACAAGATGCATTCCCCTAGGCCCATAAAGGTGAAGTGTCATGTAGTCGACGTTCACATGACACCACTAGAAGAATAACACCACAACTTAAATATCATAACATTGAATATTACTCAACCATAATTCACTACTAACATTTAGACTTCACCCATGTCCTCAAGAACTAAACGAACTACTCACGAGACATCATATGGAACATGATCAGAGGTGATATGATGATGAATAACAATCTGAACATAAACCTTGGTCCAACGGTTTCACTCAATAGCATCAACAACAAGTAGAAATCGATACCGGGAGAGTTTTCCCTATCAAACAATCAAGATCAAACCCAAATTGCTACGGCGGTAATGATGTCCAGCGGTGGAGACGGCGGTGATGATGGTGGAGATGATGATGATGGTGATGGAGATGATGTCCAGCTCGATGACGGTGACGATGGTGTCGATTTCCCCCTCCCGGAGGGAATTTCCCGGCGGATCTCAGCCCGCCGGAGAGCTCTTTTCTCTCTGGTGTTCTCCGCCCCGCAGAGGCGGCTGTAACTCTTCGCGAGGTACCCTCTGCGGCTAAGGTCTTCGGGACGAAGGATTTCGCGAAGAAAAGGAGGCGAGAGGGGCTGTGGGGCCCCCTCCTCACCAGGTGGCGCGGCCAGGCCATGGGCCGCGCCGGCCTGTGGTATGGCCCCACCTTGGGCCCTCTCGGCTCCCACTTCTGGCTTCCTTCGTCATCTGGAAAAATAGGATTTTTGGTATAATTTCCTTCCACAGTTGATCTTCCGAAATATTGCGTTCTGACGGTGCTTTTTCCAGCAGAATCCTGGCTCCGGTGCTCGATCCTCCAATAATGATGAAACATGCAAAATAGATGAAATAACATAAGTATTGTGTCCAAATATGAAATATATCAATGAATAACAGCAAATTATGATATAAAATAGTGATGCAAATTGGACGTATCACGAGGAAACACAATCCAGTCGAGGGGATTCGAGTTCGGGCAACTCTAGGAAAATTACCACGCAGAGCCAGCCAGATTTGCCACCATCGGCTTCCAGGAAAAGGCCAGTTCCTGAACCTGTTGCCTCCCAAGCTCCAATCAAAGCGGGGCAGGGCGGTCTACGCACAAAGAGCCGATGCATCAAGAGGGCTCGAAAGGAACCGCAAGCCCCTTCATCAAACCAAGAGGCTTCAAATGTAATTACCCTCCATACTCTCCCCGGCTCATCTTTCATGCTAATCCATTGCAGCTCACATCAGCTAAACACCTCCTTTGCAGACTGATGACACTTCTAGTGGGGAAGTCGAGGAAGTACTGATGCCCTCCACAAACCTGGATCCAGTAATCCCTATAGGTGCCGTTGACAAGGTTACCAATTTGGCCAAGTCCCCAGCAGAAACACAAGAGCCGATTACCTCATCATCGGCTGTCCCCCTGGTCTTAGGAGAGGTATACTCCTTTTTTTTGGCTTGCCCTTCCCTTTTGCTGCATACTGACGCTGCTCTTGTTGTTTGTCAGGGTTGTGACCTCTCGGGCTTGCTAACGTTCGACCCTGAATCCATCGAACCAGCTCTTTCTACGGCATGCAATGAACCACGACCCAGCGCTGTCCTGCGTCAATTCCAGCGTCTCAAAGCCCTGCTTTCCTCTTCGATCGAGACATTGGTCGAAGACCCCGAGGAAGTGAAGATCGTACTTGAAGAAATCCAGCACCACCTCCCGGTAACGTTGCAGGTGAAACTTTGGCCAGTTGTGACTCTGTCTGCCTACAGGTCAAGGGTGAAGTTAGCTCGTCAGAGAATCGATCTATGCCACGCCCAACTTCCTCTAAAAGCCGATATTGCAGACAAATGTCAGCGGCTTAATGAGAAAAAGGCGGCCTTAGATGCCAAAACTGACACCTCTGTCAGTACCGCCGAACTTGAGACCTTGCGAAAGGAATTGGAGGATCTTGAAGAGAGGGTCCGGGCAACCAAACAGCTTATTCATGATAAGGAAACTCTTATTGCCCGCTCCCAAGAGGAAGCAGAAGGCCTCAAAGCTCAACTGAAAACTGATCTGGCAGAAATACGTGCCCCGAACAAACAACTAGTGACGGGCAAGGACGAAGATGATGAGGCCGAGATCGCCGAGGTGGATCGTGTCCGTGCTGACGCCCTTAGTGCCTTCGAGGCATTCCTTCAGTAGAGCCTATCCATTTAACCTGACACCTGCTCGTAACTGTTTGTACCTCTAGAGTCGATGGCTGTGCATCGGCTTTTTAGTCTGAAGTCGATGTCTGTGCATCGGCCGTACTTTGCGTCCTGTTGCTTTGTATATTTTTTCTAAAGTCGATGTCTGTGCATCGGCTGTGCTTTGTATGTATATTTTTACTGGCCGATTTCATGCATCGGCCCCCATATTTCACTGTCCGTCATCCCACATGCTTGGGAAATATTTCTTGAGATGCTGACCATTGATGGCCACTGGGAATTTAACACCGTTCAGCTCCTCGAGCATGTATGCGTTACCCTTTAAAACTTGGTCGACTCTGTACGGCCCGTGCCAATTTGGAGACCATTTACCATATACTGCATCCTTAGTCCCCAATGGCAATACAGCTTCCCATACCAGATCACCAACGTGGAACTCCTTTGGTCTCACCTTCTTATTATATGCGCGAGCTACCTTGGCTTTGTTCTCTTTAATTTTTTCAAGCGACCAAAGTCTGAGTTCCGTTAGATCCTCAATGCTATCACTCATCAGGGCTGCATATTCTTCAGTTGTTAAATCATTCTGAAACGTAATACGTCTCGACCCAGCCGTAATTTCCCAGGGCAATACGGCTTCTTGTCCATAGACCAGATGGTATGGCGAGGTTTTTATTGCTCCATGACATGACATGTGATAAGCCCACAAAGCCTCTGACAATACATCGTGCCAACGTCTAGGGTGCTCGTCGACTTTCCTCTTAACCAACTTGATAAGGCTCTGGTTGGACGCTTCAGCTTGCCCATTTGCTTGAGCATAGTATGGAGACGATCAGATTAACTTAATTCCCATGTCCTCACAGAACTTTCTAAACTCTTTAGAAATGAAGACCGAACCTCCATCGGTCGTGATAGTCTGGGGAATCCCGAATCTATGAATGACATGTTCTTTCACAAAATTGATAACATCTTCCGATTTCACTGACTTCATAGGGACGGCCTCCACCCATTTAGTGAAGTAATCTGTAATGGCCAAAATCCACACGTGGCCTTTGCTTGATGGAGGATTGATTTTGCCGATCATATCCATGCCCCAACCTCGAAATGGCCAAGGCTTGATGATGGGGTTCATTGCTGATGCGGGTACCGTCTGGATTTTCCCAAACATCTGACACGCTTGACACCCTTTATAGTACTTAAAGAAATCCTCAAGCATGGTGGGCCAATAAAACCCCGATCGCCTGATCAACCATTTCATCTTATGAGCCGATTGGTGAGTTCCACAGGCGCCTTCGTGTACCTCGTGTAAGAGCCGATTTGACTCGGCTGGTCCCAGACATTTGAGAAGTAACCCTTCCAAAGTCCTGTAGAACATGTCATCCCCAATAAGGACATACTTCATGGCCTTGTACCTTATCCGTTTAGGTGCCCCCCGAGCCGGATCTTTCAAGTAATTGAAGATATCAGCTCTCCAGTCATCCGGTTCCAGGAATTGTACCTGAACATCGGCTCCACCTGCTACATCCTTGTAGCCTGACGCCATCTGTGCGAGATCGTTGGCCTCGGTATTTTGCGACCTCGGGATCCAATTGAAGTTTATGTACCTAAATTGTGCCATCAGCTCACGGCATTGCATCCATAATGGGAAGAGCGACTCGCTCTCGCATTTGTATTCTTCCGTGAGTTGGGAGATCACCAATTTTGAGTCTCCAAAAAGTTCCACTGCCTCGGCCCCGGCTTCCAGAAGCAACTCCATTCCCTTGCGTATTGCCTCATACTCAGCAACATTGTTGGTGCAAGGGGTAGGTAGCCTGATGGAGAAGGAATATATTGCCCCCCGGGGCGACACGAGTAGAATGCCGATGCCGCAACCATCATCACAAGCCGATCCATCGAAAAACATGGCCCGTGCACACACAGACAGTGCTGCTATATCAGTGTTGATTCGTTCAGCAATAAGATTGGCCAACGCTTGTCCCTTGACTGCTTTCGCAGGCTGATACCGGAGATCAAATTCCGATAATGCAAACATCCACTTACCGAGTCGGCCTTTCAATACAGGAGCCGACAGCATATGTTTGATGACATCTGATTTGCATATGATGACAATTTCCGCTGACAGCAATATGTGACGAAGCTTGGTGCAGGTAAAAAATAGGCAGAGGCACAACTTCTTGATCTCAGGGTACCTAGTCTCTGCATCCAACATCCTTCTGCTGAGGTAGAAAGCGACTCTCTCCAGACCATCATAAACTTGCACCACCACTGAGGCGATGGAAGTGTCAGCTACTGATAAGTAAATATAGAATGGTCTGTCTTGCTGGGGTGGAACCAACACAGGTGGCTTCGTTAGATACTCTTTAATCTCGTCAAACGCTCGTTGTTGCTCTGCCCCCCAGCGAAACTCCTCATCAGATTTAATTTTTACCAGTCCCATGAACGGCTCGATTCGCCCTGACAGATTGGAGATGAACCTTCCGACGAAGTTGATTTTGCCGATGAGACACTGGAGTTCCTTCTTCGTGGTAGGTGGCTTCATTGTTCGCACTGCCTCCTGACTTTTCAGGCCGATCTCAATTCCGCGTTCATGAACCAGGAAACCCAAGAATTGACCGGCCGTTACACCAAAAGCACACTTCTTTGGATTCATTCTTAGCCCGAATTTTCTAGTTCGGTCCAGGATGCATCGCAAATCCTCCAAGTGTCCTTCTACTGAAACAGACTTGACTACCACGTCATCAATGTAAATCTCCACCAACTTGCCAATCAGATCATGAAAGATGTAATTCATGGCTCTTTGGTATGTTGCGCCGGCATTTTTCAGTCCAAATGTCATGACTACATATTCAAACAAGCCCACCGAACCTGGTACTCTGAATGCAGTCTTGTGTATATCTTCTGGATCCATGAAACTTAAAACCTTATGACCAGCAGCTGCATTGATCAGTGTCTCTGCTACCGGCATTGGATACTCATCCTTTGGAGTGGCTCTATTGAGATCCCGAAAATCTATGGCGACGCGCCATCGGCCGTCCTTTTTCTGTACAGGTACGATACTAGAAATCCATTCAGCATACCTGCATGGCCTGATGAACCCGGCGTTCAACATTTTCTTGATCTCTTTCTTAACTTCTTCTAAAATTTCGGCCTTCATCTGTCGTGCTCGCTGTTGGAACGGCCGAAATCCTTTCTTAAGGGGGAGCCGATGCTCAATGATGCTCCTGTCTAACTCGGGCATCTCTGTGTAATCCCAGGCAAAGCAATCCGGGTATTCTTTCAACAGAGCTATCATCGGGCCCCTCAGATGCGGATCTAACTTTTTGCTGATAAATGTTGGTCGTGGCTTATCCCCAGGAACAATGTCAATCTCTTCTAGCTCATCAGCCGATGTAAACCCATATCCTAGCTTTCCGTCGCCTGCTAGATCGATGATGAACACAGGCAAAATGTATGGTGAGGATAATTTGGGCCGATTGCTGGAATCGGCCCCCTTTTCGATTGCATTGCTCAATGAAGGTTTACAACTTATTTGTGCTCTACTACGGGAGGGAGTCTCCCTACTACGACTACGTGACATGCTTGAGGTAAGATCATTGCTTTTTATTTTTTGGGCTGATCGCAGGGATCGGCCTTGCCACGTACGTCCATTGACTTTGCTCTTGCTACTCTGTCAGGTCGGTGGATAAGACCAGCCTCACCCCGTTTTTTTGTAGCTTTGATGCGCTCACAGCCGTCCAAACTGACTCCAGAGATCGGCTCTTGGTCGTCTGCGTCCCAAATATTCATGCCAGCTATTGAGATCTCGACCGAGTCATCTGCCTGTATGACCTCCACTTCATCTCCATCCCACTGTATCAGGCATTGGTGCATTGTGGATGGAATGCAGCAGTTGGCGTGAATCCAATCCCTTCCTAGCAGGACAGCGTAGGTGCTTTTGCTGTCGACGATGAAGAATGATGTAGGGATAGTTTTTCGGCCTACGGTTAGATCCACGTTTAGGACGCCTTGCGTTTCTGATGCTTGGCTGTTGAAGTCGCTTAATGTGACGTTGGTTTTGATCAGATCTGCGCTAGAGCGTCCCAAACGCCGTAGCATGGAGTATGGCATAATATTGACTGCCGCTCCCGTGTCAACCAACATCTTGCTGACAGGCTGCCCGTTGATATAACCTCTTAGGTACAGGGCCTTCAAATGTTTGTAGCTCTTCTCTCGCGGCTTTTCAAAGATAACTGGCCGTGGGCCGCAGTCAAACTGTGCTACATGCGCTTCTTCGGTTCTTGGAGCACAAAACTCCGACGGAAGTATGAACACCATATTTGTGCCAGCCGATGCCTTCTCATCGGCTTTCATTTGTTTGGGGCGCAATTCTTTCTTCTGTGGACGAATCTCTGCGTCCAAAGTTTGCTGAATTTTCACGGCCAGATCGGGCCGCGCTTTCCTCAACGTGTGCAGGTATTGCGTCTCAGCTTCCTCCAAGCTACGTAGCCGCTGAACCCTACGCTTTTGGGAGTGACTGAGTCCATCAGGGCACCACCTTGGCCGGTGGTATCTATCTTCTTCTTCATCTTCTGACTCCTCGAAATCTTCCTCTCGAGATGACTCAGCTCGGTTGTTCTGAGATGGGAGAGGCCCTAGACGCTTGAACACTGAAACCTCACCGGTGTCCTCCCTCTGCTGTCTGCATTCCGGGCAGTTGTCGATCGTAGGCAATCGGCTCATTCCTGAATCCCAGCAGTGTTTAAAGAAAGGACAATCCCAGTGTCTGTCCATGTCTTCCTGCTCTCCTGACTTCCCCTTAGCGCGGCGTTCATATCCTTCATCGTCTCTATCATACCGACGATATTTTCTGTTGTCTACGTCAGACCGACGATATCTTTCGTAATCTGTGTCGTACCGCCGGCGTCGGTCGTACTGACGCTGTTAAGGAGATGCGCGGAGAGTGGTCGTTGATACCGCACGTTTCTCACTTGTTCCTCGGTGACGTACCGTGTGTCATCATATCGGGGCCGGTCGCGTGGGCCGGCCTCCTCCTTTTCCTTGCCACGGGAGTGGCCAGTTTCTTCTTTATCCCTGCCATGGTGGTATACAGGGCCTGCCATGTTAATGTCGAACGAGAAATCTAGCTGACGTCTCACGGAGTGATTGCATTCCGCCAAGTTGACGCCAGGAAACGGTTGCGTGTCCACTTTCATGGCAAACTGACCAAAGATCAGACGGCCTTGTTCTATCGCCATTTGGATCTGTCGACGCAACTCTTTGCAGTCATTGGTGATATGGGTGAACGAGTGATGCCACTTGCAGTACGGTCTTCCGTTCATCTCTTACGCCGTAGGGATTTTATGGCCTTCGGGTAACTTCAGCTGTTTCTCCTTAAGCAATAAATCGAATATCTGCTCAGCTTTGCTTACATCGAAGTCAAACCCTTTTGCAGGCCCTTGTTGTTTCACCCATTTGCAGGACACGGGATCTGCCCCCCGAGCCCATTCAGCCACGGCTACTTCCTGGTCTTCTGCAGAGTCTCCAACTTCTTCTATCTCGACAAGGCCTATCGGGCGTTTGAACTTGTCTTGGTACAATTCTGGGTAACGCTGCTCATACAATGTTAATTTCTGGGCCATGTGCGCCAGCGAATTGTATTCCACTTGGAAAGCCAGATCGTTGATCGGTGCCGCGAGGCCCAACACTGCCAGATCGACTGCTTCTTTCTCATTCAAACGAGCTGAATAACATCGGTTCTTGACAGTCCTGAAACGCTTAATGTATTCCGACACCGTTTCTCCCCGCTTCTGCCGCACCTGCGCCAGATCGGCAATGCCAGCCTCAGTAGCTTCTGAGTGATATTGAACATGAAACTGCTCCTCCAGCTGCTTCCACGTCCGGACTGAATCTGGTGGCAACGAGGTGTACCACCCAAAAGCTGGTCCTGTGAGAGATTACGCAAAAAACCTTACACGTAACGGGTCTGATGCTGAAATCATGCCCAACTGTGCCAAATATCGGCTCACATGCTCAATTGAACTAGACCCTTCTGATCCATTGAACTTTGAGAACTCAGGGAGCCGATACTTGGGTGGCAGTGGAATCAAATCATATTCGTTGGGGTACGGCTTGGAATAGCCGACTGTTCTCCTCTTTGGCACGATGCCGAACTGGTCTCTCAAGATTGTACTGATTTGTTCCACGGTATGAGCTGCAGGGGCTGAGCTTTCATGACTCGTTCCGGTGGCATATTTAGCTAGCCACGCCTATTTATCGGCGTCCGCTCCAGAAATCCCTCCTGCTGCTCCAGAAATCCCTCCTGCTGCAATCTGGTTCGTGCGCGCCAAGTTATTGCAGTCCGGCACGTACGTGCACACGTATCCATGCGGGATTTCTTTAGGCGGTTCATGCAGGAACTGGTAATCACCAGGATCGCCTCCAATCTTGTAGACGACGTACGCTAGTGAACCCGGCGGCTCTGGGGCTGCAAGCGCGAATGGCAGCTGTGGTCTGGTTTGGAACGGTATTTCTCCCTGGTGAGTTCCTAGGGCAGGCCCTGACGGAGAGTACTGATGCTTCATGATTTCCTGAACCACGCGAACCGCAATGCGCTCGAAAGCGTTCACCAAACTCTCAGAATGACTGTGTAGAGAATGAGCCACCATGTAATTAACTTCCTGGCGTAGAGCTCTGGTGCGTTCCTCCGAAGGGATAGACAGATCTACTTCATCGAGAGCGCCTTCGGGTGAGAACCCTTTCCACCTGATGCCATGTTTACGGGTCCTCTCGAAAGAGCCGATGAGATCGGCTTCGAAGACAGCTTTAATCTCATCATACCTCTTCTTGTGCTCCTCAGGCAGCTCTTCGTACGTGATTGGTGCTTCCGCCATCTCAGCTGCAGATGTTGACGCAGTTGCTGTAGATGTTGACGCAGTTGCTGTAGAATGTCCCACCGGGCGTGCCAGAATGTGTTGCCTGCCAAAACCCACTGGCGAGCAGCAACGAGCAACACGAAGAGCCGGGAGGCTCCCAGAACTGCTGGTGGGTCCCGGTCCCTCGGGCAACGGCCCGCAAAACTCCGGCACACGTCCTGGCTGTTGCGGGGGCGTGCCACCTGACCTATACATGGTCAGGAAGGTGATGGATTGCTTCGATTAGTTTCCTGCATGGCAGACACGTAAACATTAAATCCGAGCCTCGATCGGCTCTCAGGTTACCCTGTGAATCGGCTCAAGGAGCCGATCAACTCATGGTTCGTATTGGGTCTACGATAACATGGGGGTCCTGCTTGATCAATACTAAGTTAAATCAATCTACGACAGTCTAGGGTTTTCACCGCATAACTGGAACATCCTACACGTAGTTGAGCCTGGCAGATACGAAAGATAACAGAAAACTAGTCCTAGAAGAGGCCTAAAAACCAACACAAAGTCGATACCCGGAACAACTCATCTTGGATCGGCAAACCATACCTTACGCACTACTGGATCGTTCAACCCGTTTGCAAGGCCTAACCATGCGGATATCAAACTAATCCTTGGAGAACAAGGAACAACCATAACAGATCAGATCTACTAAATAAAGACTAAGCAAGATACCGCCCTTACACCTAAGATAGGTGCAAAGGCAGCTAGATATGTAGGGGCAGCGTAACTAAGCAATCATATCAGGAAAGTATCGATGTTAGCCCTAACACATCTATGATAACGGTGTTACTCGCCATCAACAAGGCTTCAGTACGAGCAACACGAAACAATGAATAAACAGATACTGCTCAGATCGCAAGATACGATCTGGGCAGCATGGCGCTTACCCGGAAGAAACCCTCGAAACAAGGGGTGGCGATGCGCCTAGATTGGTTTGTTGTGAACGTGATCGTCCTCCTTTCTCAATAACCCTAGGTACATATTTATAGTCCGTGGACTTTCTATCTTTGGAATAAACCTAACTGTGTACGAACTAAACCCTATCTCTTAATTCTAAACTTAAACGTGATCTACCATAATGTACAGATACACGGGCAATTCAGCCCAAACTCTCGCACGAGGCCGATTCAGAAACACTTTATGTGTATATCCTCTAAGCCCATCTCACTCACGGCCCAACTCCTGATTTGGCTAAAATCCGGTGATAACAGCCATACAGCCCAAAGTTCATAGGTAAGAGAGTTTCAGACTTTTCCTTTCCCATTCCTCAAACGGGGTAATGGTTTTGTTCTTTGTGGGGACACGGTTTAGGACAGGACATGCAGTCAATATCGCCTCCCCCACCATGCCATGGATAGACCCGATGTATCTAACATGGCGTTAACCAAATCTGTTAGAGTACGGTTCTTTCTTTCAGCCACCCCATTTGACTGATGTGAGTAGGGAGGTGTCCTCTTATGGATAATACCATGTTCCGCACAAAAAGAATCAAACTCATTGGAAAAATACTCTCCACCACGATCAGACCTTAACCGCTTGATCTTTCAATCAAGTTGGTTTTCTGCTTCAGCTTTAAAGATTTTGAAGTGACCAAGAGCTTCATCTTTAGATTTTAGGAGGTACACATAACAATATCGAGTAGAGTCATCAATTAAAGTCATAAAGTATCTTTTCCCTCCTTTTGTCAATTCACCATTCATTTCACAAAGATCCGAATGTATAAGCTCCAACGGTGCCAAGTCTCTTGCCTCCGCAGTCTTATGAGACTTACATGGTTGCTTAGCTTGCACACATACTTGGCACTTGGATTTCTTGACAATAGCAAATTTCGAAATTATATTCATATTTTCTAGCCGCGTCATGCACCCAAAATTAATATGACAAAGTCGTGAATGCCAAATATCGGACTCACTATCATTGCAAACATGATTAATAATTTGAGTACATAAGTCTGACAAAGATAAGAGGAACAAGCCTCCGCACACATAACCCTTTCGAACAAATTGTCCACACTTGGAAATTACAACTTTATTGGACTCAAAAACCAACTTAAAACCATCTCGACATAAAAGTGATCCGCTAACGAGATTCTTATTGATGGAGGGAACGTGCTGCACATTCTTCAGCTGGATGGTCTTTCCCGAAGTAAACTTCAGATCCACCGTACCAACACCACGAACAGAAGCACGTGAGCTATTTCCCGTCAGCACGGAGGAAGTCCTTGCGACCTGATAAGAAGAAAACATAGAGACATCAGAACATACATGTGTATTGGCTCCGGTGTCTATCCATCAATCAGGAGAATTACATACTGAAAGGACAGTAGGTGAAATACCATACCCAACGTCCTTCATCTCAGTATCAACGCCAATAACAACATTTGCGGACTTGCCGCTGTTCCCATGCCGATCATGGTGTTCTGGGCAATCAGGAGCCCAATGTCCAGGAGCGCCACAAACATGGCAGTTCCCTTTCTTCTTATAAGGAGACTTCCTCTTGAAGTTGGCTGAGTTGGAAGCTTTGTTCTTCTCATCAAACTTGCCTTTTCCATTATTCTTATTCTTAGACCTATGAGATTGGAAGTTCTTCTTCTGTACCACATTGGCACTAGAACCTCCCTCAAAACTACGAGCGCGTGTGTCATTTGCTCTCGCCTTATCTTCCACATGAAGCAAGCCAATGAGATCCGAAACGGAAAACTCTTGTCTCTTATGTTTCAGAGAAGTAGCAAAGTTTCTCCACGAGGGAGGAAGTTTGACAATAATGCCATCGGCCACAAATTTGTCCAGTGAGGTACACTTAAACTGCTCGAGTTCTTTGGCAAGGGACTGAATCTCATGAGCCTGCTCAACCACGGAGCGCTCATTAGTCATCCTGTAGTCATAGTATTGCTCCATGACATACAGTTCAGTGTCAGCGTCTGAGACCCCAAATTTGGCCTCGAGCGCATCCCACGCATCTTTACCACGGTCGAAAGCCATGTATGGGTCAACAATGTTGTCCCCAAGAATGCTGAACAAGGCCGCCTTAACACATGGTGTCGACCTTCTCAAACTTTTCCTGCTCCTCTGCAGAGAGAGGCCCCTCAGGTCTAGCATCTGTGGCGCTAAAACAGCCTAGGTTTGTAAACCATAGAACTGCCTTTGTGCGCCACCTCTTGTAATGCATACCATCAAATAGGGGAGGTCGAGTAGCGGCAGCAACGCTGCTTGAATTGATTTGCCTAAAAACAGGTTTTTGGATTGTTGAATATATAAGCAAATATCCATATGAAATAATTCGTTCAAGTAATTGATAAATCATGAGTATGAAAATAAAAAAATAAACTAATCGTGCAGACTAGTAAGGTAGATGAACATATCACATCTAAACAAGACAAACCGATCACATCTACCACAAAAACTAGAAGAAGAATCTCTAACAGAATTTGGAAGAGAAACGACAAGATTACATACTTCGCAGCAGCGTCGTAGTCGCCCATGTTGAGGTTGCCGAAGAAGTTGCTGAGGTATGGGAAGAAGTTGTCGGTGTGGAGCAACTCTTCGTCCGATGACGACGTCGTGATACCAGTAGTCGCACCGGAGCGCTCCCCAAAAACCTGATTGCCCCTCGCCCGTACAGGTTCACGAGAGGCTGTCCCGGCAATCGGTGCACCCCGACAGACGGGATGAGGAAGACGAAGGCGGCGGCGCAATGAACTGGAAACAGGTAGTCGCGTATGCGTCTAGTTTTCTGCGGCTATGGTTGCGCATGGTATTATGTAGTGCGGTTCGGGAAGGTCGTGGGACGCAACCCACGTCCGAGTCGGCATAGCCACGATCCAGAATAACCGGAAGGAAAAACGGCTGTGTAACGCGACCGTTAATGACTCAAAATTGATTACACAATTAATTTCCCAAACAGCAAAAAGATAAGCTCGGCTCGGCGAGATTCCCGCAACCCGCGTCGCGTCGAGACGTGGCGAGGCGAGGCGGGCGGCGGAGGAGGAGGAGTGCGTGAGGGCTCTCTCTGTTCTCACTCACTTACTAGGACTAGAACAGCCCACACCTTATATACCACTCCAACTCTCTCCCAACTAGCAATGTGGGACTAAACTTTAGCTCTCACTAGTGCTGCCACTGATTTTTGGAATGGGCCATATGAGTTTCAGAATTTGATAATAGGCCATAGGCCAAAGGCAAATGCCCAAAATTCCAGCGGCTACTAGCACTATGGCCAGCCTAAGCACAATTAATCCTCATGAGTCATGAAGTAGCATGGCTAGCTGGATGTTTAGCTTGCGTGCACTGGACTAAGTTTTGTTTTTTCATGGGTCAACTTTTTTTTCCAAAGGGCACCGGTAACTCCGGCTTCCACGGAATCCCGGTCTTTACCGTCGGAGAAATTTCGAATGAATTTTGAATTTATCGATTTTTCAAAATAGAACAAATGTAATTTTACCCCAAGATGTATGCAAAGAAGGCGCCATCTCCATGGTTAGTTGAATCCGTGCTATCGCCATGGCGCTTGGTTCGAATATGGCAAAAAATTAAATGAGTGGTGGAACTCAACTCAAAGTTTGTTGTAGTGGTCATTTGTTTTTTACCAGAGGGCATTCAACCGGAAATCTTGGTCTTCCACCATCCTAGAAATTCCAAATGTAATTTGAATTTAGTTTTTTCCTAGCTCAAAGTGATGAGAACTATGGAAGGACTTTCCACTGCATCGTTCCATATACCATGGATATTTGCATGACAATTAATCAAGTTTTGAACATTTAATGTTATCCGATTTGGTTTATAGTAGCGATATTTCTCGGGGGTGACCGGAAAGTACGGTTACCGTTCGGCTGCACAAAATTTCGAGAGAAAAACCTAATACTAGAGTACTGCCTAAATGTGTAAACAATCTACCCAAATATAAACTAGGGAGCAAAACTGGAGGTTTTATGTTCCATGGCATGTGTTCTTTGGCTCTTTCAACAAAACATTACATAGTTGGACACAATCTTCTACTGTTTTAGGTAAACAAAGACTTTGTCAATCGTTTTGCCCCAGGACTCCAGCCTTCAAAACTAGTGCGTATGTGGTGGTGTGCGTGTATGTGTGTTATAATGTATTCATCATTCCTCAATATAAGAGGACTCGCACAGCGGTAATTGTTTTTTTTTGTTTCTCGCCTTGAGGGATTCTATGTGAGAAGAATAGTTTTTGGGCTGGCAAATAAAATGAGTCATGTTAGTGAACTTTTCTTTTGAAGACCATGTAAATAGATTGAAACTATGGAAAATTATATATTCTTTTTTTGACCATAGGTCACATAATGCATCATACAAGGGGGACCTTTTCTCCTAGAATTGATTGTTTTCATAGCCAACCAGTTTGGATAGACAATAACTATTTTCATGTTTCTCCTCGAGCATGCAGTGGATTTCCCGCCGACGAGGTTTGGTCCCCGTGCCATTCTTTGATTCAAGGTTTGATTCCGGAAGTCAATCACTGATTTTGGGCATCAAGTTTGGTTGTGGGACTCACGTGGCCAGTTGTGACTCCAGCAATGATAGGTATGGCCCACGTGCCAGATTGGATCTTTTTACAACATATGTTGTGGGAGGGCACCTGCTCGTGCTAAAGATGAAATTTTAGTATACTGCAAAATGGTTTATAATTCTTAGTATCTGTTAGAGTTGCTTTATAATATGAGTGGGAGATGGATAGAGACGTTCAAAGAATGACCTTCGGATCATCATATATGCACGTTTCGGAAGGATTACATCAGTGTACTGCCTAGAGCTGAAGAATCCACGCATGGCTACATCTATTGCTTTTCATATTTCAATCGCCCCTCTTTGTACATGCCTACACGGTACGAGTTTAGGTCGCCTCAACATGGCTTCACGATGATCGTTCAGATCAAAGAGCAGTTCCTCCAACAAATACCCCAGGGTTTTGACTTCAGGTACTACTCAAGCCTGTAGGCTGGAGATACAGCGCCGTTTTGCTCAAATATAGCTCAGATTCACAAAAATAGAAGAGTAGAACAGGAGTGAGTTTTTAAGAACACCAAACTGGGCATGTCTGAGCCAAGTCTCTGAACATTCCGAACCCCAAACATGGAAACAATGGAAGCACCAGTGCTTACGCAATTGGGCATCTGCAATTAGATTATTTCTCCTTAAGTTGAACCCAAACCTAGAGGAAGGAGGAAGGCTGAGTTGTTCCTGAACATGATTGTTGGGTTGGTGGTGAAGTCTCTTTTTGTGTTGACCTTGAGGGTAGGAATTGAACCATGGCACCATGGTAACATCTTTGTTACAAATCCCTTCTACGATAGGACGACAAGAACGAAGGCGTTGGTAGAAGTGTAGAAGAGTTATTGGAGATTGCACAACACCAATAGGGCCGACTGCTCATATATATATATAAGCGGATACATGTACAATTACAGGTACAACTCAAACAAAACACGGGGACCTATACCTAGTACAATATGTTACTCAACACCCCCCGCAGTCGAAGGGTCGGCACCGACACATAGACTGGAGCGGAACTCCGGAAAAGTCGTGGACGGCAATTCCTTCGTCATGATATCGGCAAACTGCTGGAACGTCGGTACGTGAAGAAATCGAACGCGACCGAGGGCAACTTGCTCACGAACAAAGTGGATGTCCAACTCGATGTGCTTGGTGCGCCAATGATGAACGGGGTTGGCGGAGAGGTAAACGGCCAACACATTGTCGCAGAAGACCACCGTAGCCTTATCAGCGGGACAAGAGAGCTCGGACAGAAACTGGCGAAGCTGTAACATCCCAACTTTTCAATAAAGAAAGAAAGAGAGAGTTTCCAAAAACCCAAAAGTGAGAACCAACAAAAACTTTTTATCATCATATAGATCACCTTGTTAATTATTTGAGTGTGCATTTTGCCATGATGCTTGCTTGTGTGATTACACTTACACTCAAACCCTAACCAATGATCCCTTGATCATCCTAATACAAGGAAAAAGAAAAGAGAAAAGAAAATATAAAATTCACCTCAACACACACATATGGCTTATGCCATTTTTGTAAATTCTTAACCTAGACCACTTTGGCTTGCACCATTGGTTGGATATGGTTACTAAACACTTTTAAACACTTTTGGAATCAAAGAAACTCAAATCAAATTGAAATCAAATGCAAATTCCAATTCACATGCAATATGGTCAAAATGACAAATCTTAGTCTGATGCCCTCTTTGAGCCTCTGTCTTGGAAGATTTCTAAACTAAACCTGGCCAAATCTTTGCACCTCATCCAAGACAACATCAAGATGAACAAATTTGCCCAAAACCATCACCACAAATTCTTTCTCAAATTCAAATGGTGAGCAAGCAAAGTAGAGACCTTGAGGCCTATGTAAGATCATGTTCAATTTGGATTTCTGCAAAACACTTCAAATTTGACCACCACCACCACCAATCTACTGCAAATAATATATGTTGCAAACCCACCAAATTTCATCCAAAAATTCGAATGTCACTCTCTTGTGGCCATTTCATAACACAGGTGGTGAGCACCTGGCTGCCAACTCGGGACATGGCTTTGTCCAGTAGTTCCTTGCCTCTCCCATCGATCCTATGTCATCCTTGCTACCTCTCTGACCCCTCTGGACGTTGCCAAGTAGAATAGACAAGGAATGGTACAAGAAATCGTCACCATCTGACCAAGATCATACATGCCGTGGCATGGCATGGACATGTACTTGCCCTCTCTCACTCTGGACCCTGCCACCGTGCACCACCTTGTCACACTTGCTCTCCACACTCTCCTGATCATCCTAGACACGAGCCTCGACCGATCGGTGCATCGCACACACCAGACCAGGCGCGTCTAGACACGCCCAGACGTGCACGTGCACGCCAGAGCGCGCCCGGCGAGCCTCGCAGACACGCCTGACCACGTCGTCGCCAGAGCCTCTCCGTTGACCCCTGCCCTTGCTCTCTGCGCCACCTGCTTCACGACGTCACCGCGCACCGCGCAGACACCGCCATTGGCCCGCGGGAACGCCGTAGACGACGCCCACTTTGCCGACGTCCGCCGCAGGTACTGGCCGCTACCATCACGCGCACGAACTCGTCCTTGCATCGTTTTCAACGCAATCACGCCTGGCGTGACCGCCATGACATCGCCTGCACACGCGCGTCATTGCCAGTGGCCAAGCTCCCCTGTAGACGCGTCACCGTCGATGAGCTTATCGCCGCGCCACGGTCTCTCCTCGCTGCTATAAAAGGAGCACCCCGCTCCTCAAATTGAGCACACACCTCGCCTCCCCTCTTCTCCCTGAGTCGCCTAGCCACCTCGCCGCTCCACATTGCCCACCAGAGCACCCCAATCGCTACCTCACCGCCGCGCTCCGTCGTAGAAGATCGCCGGAGCTAGACGCCGCCCCAGGAGACGCCACTGCTACCAGGCGCTTCGTCGTCATCGACAACCTCCCTGCGCATACTGCCTACCCTAGCTGGAGCCTCAGTGAGCACGTCGACCCCCTACCTGCGCCGCCAGCAGCCTCGCCGCTCGCCGGAGATGACGACGGCCGTGTGCCGTCCGATCCGTTTCTAATCCTACGGCGCGGATGCGTCCATACCGCTTCGCGGTTAAATAGGCACTGACGAGTGGCTCCCACCCTGTCAGGCGGCCCACTCACGCGAGACGTACAGCTGGGCCGGCCCTTTTCGTTTTTCCTCTGAATAGCCCAACAACGTTTCCCGCCAGCCCATTTGATTCAAAAATGAATTGTTCGAATTTTCCAAATTACTCACAGATGCTGTTTTCAAAATTGAATAGAATAAAATCCACCAAACCAAATTTGTCAAATTTTATATATTGGGAAAGCTTGTCAAAAGCTCTATCCAACCCCACTGGTCTCACCCTTAGATTGTGTGTAGAATTAAAGTGACAAAAAAAAGCAGGGACTTTTGTGACTTCAAATAATTCTTAAAAATCAACCAAAATTGCTATTTAGTCAATTCCAACTCCTATAGCTCATATTTTACTTACACTAATTTTTTATGCGAAAATATGGCATGGTTACTTTGAGTGATCATGGCCTAGTTTAATTAGAGGACTATATGGCTATTTCTAGTCAATGATATTGTCCAAAACTATTTATAAATCATATGGGAGCTTTTCTCTCATTTAAATCTTGTCACAAACATTTCAAAATGAGATAGAGACCCTGGTCTATAGGTTCTCATATGGAATTGTTTGATGATATTAAATCATTTCTATGTTAGGATTAAATTGTATGAGGTGCTTCACCTCATTTAAATAATTTTCTTAAATGATGAGTATGAAGAGGTTGACTTTGGTCAACCTAGGTCATATATTCTTCATGAAGGAAATTAAATTGTAATAAGATAATGAGAGAAAATTATTTCTCTAAAGAAGGAAAAGAAACACCTTAATTAGTATGAGAGGAAACACTACTGCAAAAACCCTCATCAGTGACACGCTTATTTTGCTCATCAGTGACAGGCAACATGCCAGTCACTAGTATGCTGTCACTGGTACTGCATGTCACTAGTGATGGTAAGGTTGCCTGTCACTAGTAGGTGTAACTAGTGACAGGCACAAAAGATGCATGTCACTGGCATGATGAAAGGCTGCATTGATGTTGTGTTCTCTAGTGACTGCCCCAATATCTGGCCCGTCACTGGTATCAATTTTGATATTAAAAAAATATGTTTTTGACGAATATGCAGTAAGAAGAAAGTACAAGCCAGTGTATCATTTCATCGAAAGCACAATATAAAGCATGTGTATTATAGGGGACATATCCAAACCCAAGGTTGAAGATGAGTTACACAAAATTTGAAACTAAGAGGAAAGAACTCTACGACAACTACCGGCGAACCAAAAGAAAGTAAAACACCCGACACTTACACATCTTCTACTCACTTCATCATCTACAACTATAGGCGAATCTAAAGACACCAACATCCCAGCACTTCCACATCTTCTACGCATTGTATCCTCTAGCTTCAGCACAATCGGTCCCAGCCCTTCTACAGTAGAACTCGTGAAGCCCTGCATGTTTCACCACTTTAGTTTCTGTATACCAGGCCAAAACGAAATATAATGTGTAGTCTTAAACACTCACCACGGTTTAGCAAACACCTTGACGGTGCCAACATGACATGTGGATAAAAGATGGTCAATGAAGCTTATCAAATTGTTGACTATTAAGGTCACGTCAACTATTAACTGTTGTTCGGATCTGTTGGAGCAGTTAAACTACAGTTGAGAATTGACTAAAGAAGAAACCACACAAATAATTGCAATACATCCATAGTACCAATGAAAAGGGAGCATATGCATAATTCAGAAAATTAGACAATAGTGAAACAGAAAAATAAACAAGAGATATTTCACCACTAACATACCTAATGACACCGCTGACACAGATATTGCCTTGGAGGAAGATTTAAATTTCCCTGCAACAGACCCATCTGAGGGATCAATCTTACAGACCATGCCATCAGCACCTGCTGTGTACAAAGTCCGCCCATGCCTTGAGTATGCTACTTCTGTCACCCCTGAACATATAAAAAATGCACACCAACATAAGTGAACACTTTTGAGCTCAAGCGCTGCAGAAATTAATCCCAGCCATGGGCATCGTACACATTGATCTGGTAAGTACAGTGCAGGTGTATATGAGTTAGCACGTTGTTATCAGATGAAATGGATGGGGATATGGCCAAACAATCACTTAACTTTTTTTTGTATATTACTACTGAAGTGAAGAACGTACATCTTGTTGCCTCACCACAATAAGCGACAGCATATGATTCTGTAGTCAGCACTACTGCGGGCTATGCAAATAGTTTCCCCAACTGATGAGACTCTTAAATCAGCCACAGCTTGTTCAACTTCTGTGGGTTTTTTCTTACGTTAGCCACTCTGAGAAATTGATACCAAAACTAGCGGAAATTCTTCAACTTCTGGGGTTTCCTGTTTATGTCCATGAACTAGTTCAGATTCTCGTACCAGACAAAAAAATCATCTTTAAGAGTCAATGACCTGATTGCAAGTTGCAACATAGTCAGTTTGATGAGAATTAAACGAAAATTATAAATACAATTTAGGTTGTGATTCTATTCCGTACAGAAAATTATAAATATATATATGTATGTATATTTAGATCCCATTTGCCAACTAGTTCAATATATTATTTTTGAGCTAAAGAGAGTTTATTCGAAGTGCAGATTAACAATTGGTAATATTAAGATTGCATTATGCTACTGTGTTAATTATTTTTCCTAGCCCTTTGGTACATACACCTCAGATGGATATGCAGCTTTGCAATTTGACCATAATACATTTTGCATTGGAGTATTTAATAACTGTGCTCTACATTTCCTGATATTGTTTGCTGGTTCCTGTAGTCCATTTACTTCTAAATAGGAAGGTGTCAAAATTCATTTCTTTGGATCAGACAAATTCTTTTCAGCTTATACTATTTTGGTACAAATTTTGCGTCCAATTATGTCAACGTCAAGGCAACTGGCTCGTAGTGCAAACATAATTTCTCACTGCAGAATTTTCATTTTTGGTACAAATATAAATTCAGAAATTTACTACTTATTTTCTCTGATCTCCAGATGTGCAGTTTTGAAGATTGATGTTCGCAGTTTTTAAATGTAAGAAACCGTTATATATGTCGATTCAAGATTGATCTGTGCAGTTTTAAAAAAACATAGCCATTTGAGTGCTGTAAAAACAAGGGAAGTGGAGCTAATATAGCAACATGTGGTGCCCATAATTTGTCTTTTTTGTACAACACAAAAATAGGCACAGCAATTACATTACCAGGTCAGTCCTTTTGAAAACCGCTATATCACATCCATAAGCAGCAAATGTGTACTTCCTGAAGGATGCGAGAGCACCGATCTTTTTGGGAAGTTGAGGTCCTTTGATTACATACAAATTTCACATACAGTGAGTATAAAAACGCAATGAGCATGAGAGACCAAGCAATACCAAATAGCAGGCTCACGAGCAAGGACCAAATTCAGCTTGGGACACTGCACAATAAGATCACAAACATATATTATTACACACAAAGGAACTCGGTTGCATCACAATTATACTGATATTATTACACACAATGGAACTCAGTTGCATCACAATTATACTGATATATGTTAAGCTAGAGAAAAGCAATAAAAGACAGGCAGAGGAAGGCGGTCTACGTGGGCCATAAGGCTCTACTGACTTGACCCAGGCGAGGCAAGTTCAGAGGCAAATTGTAATAACCCGAGTGCCGCAAGGCGCAATGGGCAATTCAGCATGAAACTCCGCATGAGCTCCAAGCATAAGCTATCACACCACTGCTTCTAGTATACAAACCTAAATACTGGCAGAGAAAATGAGCGGATCCTGCGAGCTCCCTGTAACAATAAGCTACTGCAGTTTCCGGCGGCCATGGACAGGTAGGGGAGACGAGCGCGGGGTGGGGCTGGGTGGTTGTGACTTACGTGGTAGACGTGGAAGGCCTTGCCACCTGCAAGGAGAAGGGCATGCCACTGATGGTGACGTAGCCGATCGCGCGGAACGGCTCGAAGATCCCCATCCTCTGTTTCGCCACACCAGTCGCGGGTGCTAGGTTTTTTTGTGGTCTGGATGGGATGGGAGATGCACCGGCGGAGAGGGTTTTAGAAGGTGATTGGAGTGGCGTCGCGAGGAGGAAGGCAGGAAGGGGTGAGCCCACAAAAGGTGCATGCCGGCAGCGTCCTCGCTTAAGGCAGCAGCGGCATCCTCGCGTGGGTGGGACGAGTGGCGCGGCGCCGGGGATGCAGGGCGGAGAAGAGGTTGGAGATGCGCTGGAGGGGGGCGGCTGCGTTGGAGGGGAGACCCGCGCGGCATTGGAGGAGCAGAGGGGAGGCGTCGGTTGGGGAGACTCGTCTCAACCGACGGACCGAGCGGGGAGAGGAGGCGTGCGCCCAGAGAGACTAGCTGGGCCATCGGCCTAGGTAGCCAGCTGAAAAAAAAAATCCGTACGGTGACAGGCAATTATAAACGCGTGTCACTAATGTATTTTTCCCTTTCAGCCGACCTCCAACAAGAATTCTAGTGACAGCCTATTTTATGAGTCTGTCAGTAGAAAACTTACTAGTGATAGGCATAATTTTGCCTGTCACTAAACACCAGGCGGCTATAAGGTTTTCTGCAGTAGTGAAATTATTTTTCTTAGATAAGAAAACAAAGTCCACCAACCTACTATTAATGTGTGATGCTAGCCTAAGTTGTGTGACTCATGTGTGTGCTTAGTCTAGTACCTAACTTTGGCATGATGATTGTATACCTCGTATTCGTATTTTAGACGCTAGTACCGAGGAGTATCAAGAGGAGGAGGAGGTCTACTTCCAAGGAGAAGAAGACCACTTTGACCAATTCCCCAACCAAGGCAAGATAATACTCTTGCAAAGTGCAAAGCTCACCCAGAGCAAGGCATCACCCCTTTTACTTTATGTTAATGATCCTATTTCCAAGTTTTTTACTTTACAAGCTTTATTACTTTTGTTTTATCAAAGTACTTTTTGATTTATGATTCAATTGGTTAGCATTGGATTAGTACAAGAGTATCAAAGTTAGCCTAGAAGCAAAGCAAATTACTTAGCACCCCTCATACTTAGATGCTAGTGCTAAATTAAAAATGACTACTCTAGATGGGAACATGTGTTTGTGAAATGATGGTGAAAACCTTGCAATGATGGGTCATTTCCATTGAAAGATTTTGAAGGTGAATATGACATGAATTTGACTTGGTGAAATGGTTAAAAACTGATGATTGAGTTGGATGCGATACCATTCCAATTCTTGAGTACCCCCACAATACCTGATTATGGGTAAGGCTTAGCTGGAAGTTTATGTGTCTTAGTATGGGTTCCCTCTAAACAAACATCATAGAGGTTATGCCGAGGCTGCCTCCGTTGAAAGTGAAATGACTTGAAATGAGGTTAATGTACGACCTAAGCCCTGTGCAGTTCCCGGGATAACAGTTGGCTATCACCGGGAGGCCAAGCTCATGGGGAGAGGTGCCTATACTAGGATGTGTAAGTGAAAGGTTAACGGTTGATGATCCACGTACTGAGTTACGATGATTTGGGGTTATCCCTGACAGATGTCATCAAATGTTGTGGCACAAGTGTGCAACCTCTGCAGAGTGTAAACCTATTCGAATAGCCGCGTCCGCGGTCATGGACAGTTGGAAAGGCCATACTGTTTCCGTCATCAGAAATTTACCTCTTTTTGACTTGTGAATTGAACTTGAAAGGTGACTTTGAATTTGAATCACAATAGAGTTGTGGGAATGACACTAATGTTCCCACTTGAGTTAGTTAGCACATGAGGAGTTGTTTACTAAAATGTTTATAAACTAAAATTGGCTTTATGCAAATAACCCTAGAGCCTAGAACACTCTCAATAGCAATGTTAGTACTTACTTTAGTATTAGTTTGCGAGTACTTGGAAGTACTCACGGCTTTGTCCCTGGCTATTCAAATGGCCAGACTATGAAGCCGAACAGCAGTATCAAGATGACGACCAGCAGGACGTCTACAACAACTAGGAGCTTCTAACGTCAAGTGTTGCCTGTGGAATAGATAGTCCACTACTACTTCGCTTCCACTACGTATTTGTGTAATGATCAATAGATCAAGTGTTGTAATGAGACTGGATCATGTGATCCTATTTTTGTAATGACTATGTCGGTATTGTAATGAATGATGACTCTATGATATTCAACTGTTATGTCTCGCAAAAACAATCTTCCTGGGATTGCGATCTATGGCATAATAGGCATCTGGACTTAAAAATCCGGGTGTTGACAAGTTGGTATCAGAGCCATTGTTTGACCTTAGGGGACCCTAGTTAGAAATGGATGTTCTGAAAACTTAGTTTCAAAAACAAATGAAGTGAGTATTTCGGAAAAAAAACTAGGCCTTTTTCTTCTCTTTGAGTTCTTTTGAAAATAAGAAGTCATTCTCTATACCTAAAATTTTGCCACACTTGTTCACTTATCTAACTTAATCCTTCACTTCACTTTCAGATGGAGCCCGTGAACACGAAGTTTTACCAGCTGGGGAATGACGGAAGCTTGGTCTTCGAGAGGGACCTCAACGCCATGTCGGATCACCTTGATCGCCCTCACCCGGAGTTCCACGGAGTCCAGGTCACTGACCAGCTAGGAGGAGAGCTGCAGTGGATCATCACCGCTGACTTGAGGGGCAAGATGGAGCCTCCCACTTCTGAGAGGATCCTTTTCTCCTTCAGGGAGAGCAACTGGCTGGACGGACTCGCCCGCGCTCTGCAGGAAGGACTTGCACGCCTGTGCGGGATGAGTGGGGATGCCCTCATGGACCCTCGCTTTTCTCACCTCGCGAGGCGTAACTCCGATGGAGAGCCCATGGACATGCAGCCCCACCCGGCGTTGAAGCACCATGTGGAGCATCTCGACTTCATCCTGTACCACACCCAGCAGGATCTCGACCGCGCTCGTGAGTACGCCAACCAGACTCACGCCCACATCATCCAGCAGGGCGAAGCCATCAAGATGCTCGCCAAGGACCGCAGGACCCTCCGCCAGCAGCGTACCAAGAAGGACGCTACCATCACGCGCCTCCGCGCGAAGATAGCATCCTTGGAGGCCACTGTCAAGGCCCAAGAGGAGCAGATGAAGAAGATGGAGGAAGATGGAGAAGACATCCAGGGAGGAGAAGCCTTCCTCAGTGATGACGACGACTTCGAGGAGGATGAGTTCACCGAGGAGGAGGACTACGAGTTCCTGGACGCCGGAGAGGATGACTACATCCCCATAGATGTAGATGAGGAGTAGTTTCACTTGTTCACTATCGTAGGTGTGAGTTTTATCCTGCCCCATGTATCGTAGCTTGGAGAAGAAGGGTTCTTAAAACCCTTAGTGTGTTATCTTGTAATGTGTGCTGTTTGTTATGAATGAATGTATGTTTGTTGCATCATGAAAAGACTTAGTTTTAAACTTTTAACTTAAGCACAAAACAAGCCATAGAGAATTTCCCTCTTATCTCATGATCTATCTCAATGTTCAGATGGCCCCTCCAACTCGTAGCGCAAATCAAGATGCCATGATGCAGATGTTGCAAACCATGCTGGAAGATAGGGAAGTTGAACGAGCTGAACGACAAGGCAACCTTGCAGCACTTCAACAACTTGCCTACAACAATCAGGGCCATCATGATCACCCAGGATCTAAGCTCAAGAACTTCCAGAACACCAACCTTCCAGTATTCAGCAAGACCGAGGAACCCCTTGATGCGGATGATTGGCTCCAAACTATGGAGAACAATCTAGAAGTGGCTGGAGTGGAGGCCAATGAGAAAGTGTTGTTTGCCATGCACTACTTAGCAGGACCAGCAAGAGCTTGGTGGACAAGCACCCGTGCCATGAACGCGGGACAATTCATGACTTGGGCAGATTTCAAGCTCAAGTTCAGCAAGTACCATGTGCCCCCGGGTCTGATAAAGAAGATGAGGGATGAATTCCGTGAACTGAAGCAAGGCAGGATGTCCGTGGTGGAATACCGCGACAAATTTCTGACTGTATCAAGGTACGCCCCGGATGAGACTGATACCACTGAGAAGAGGAAGGAAAGGTTTCTGAACGGCCTGCATGACGAGATGCAGACTGTGTTGGTCAACATCCCCTTCGCCGACCTTGAATCCCTTGTAGACTCCGCCATCCAAATGGAGGGCAAACTGCATCAAGCCAACGAGAACCGCAAGCGCCGCATGATGAATCAGAGTGGGCCCAGCAATGCCCCAAGGTATCGCCCCAGCTCAAGCGGAGGCTTCGCCTCCAGGAACAACAAGCCCAATGCACAGATGTCACGTCCGGGTTTTCAGAACTGGAGTGGAGGAAACCCCAAGCCAGGAGGCCACCACAACAACAACAGCAACAACAACAACAACAACAACTTCAACCGCGCTCCGCCCAGAGCCCCCAACAACAACAACAACAACAACAACAACACCAACACCGCCCCGAGGACTGGGAGCAACGCCATCCCCGTTGCAACCAAGGACAAGGCCACAATCACCTGCTATGAATGTGGAGTTGTGGGACACTACTCCAATGAGTGCCCCAAAAGGTTAGCCAAGATCGCCGCCAACACCGCTGCACCTGCTCAGCAGCAACGCCGTGTCTCCACCGGCAAGAAGTTCGCCCCCAACAACCCGAACAACCGTGGAGGTCGCCTCTTCCACATGAACGCCGAGGAAGCCCAGGAAGCACCAGACGTGGTGCTGGGTATGTTCACTGTTAACTCAATACCAGCAAGAGTGTTGTTTGATTCCGGAGCATCGCATTCATTTGTTACAGAAGATTTTGTTTGCACTAGTAAGATTCAACCAATCAGTTTGAAACATGTCATGATAGTTCAAATACCTAGGTCAACCACCAAAGCTAGAAAATTTTGCAAACATGTACCCATCAGAATTCATGAAGTAGATTTTTACTCCAACTTGATTGTTCTGGGAACAAAAGGTTTGGAAGTAGTACTGGGTATGGATTGGATGTCGAAACATCATGGATTGATTGACTGTGCCAAGAAGGCCATCACCATGACTAGTAGCACCGGAAGAATAATAGAACATGTGTCTGAGAGACTACCCAGAAAGTTCACTTGCAACCAGAGTTTAGCCAAGCCAACCTTGGATCAGATCAGGGTCGTTTGTCGATACCCTGATGTGTTTCCTGATGATCTGCCCGGTATGCCCCCAGATCGGGATATCGAGTTCATCATCGAGTTAATCCCTGGAACAGGACCTATAGCCCAGAGAGCCTATAGCATGAACCCCGCAGAGTTAGTGGAACTGAAGAAGCAACTGGATGATATGCTGTACAAACGTCTGATTCGACCAAGTGCGTCGCCTTGGAGATCGCCAGTCTTGTTTGTGGATAAGAAAGACGGTGCCACTCGTTTATGTACGGATTACCGTAAGCTTACCGATGTCACCATCAAAAACAAATACCCTGTGCCAAAGATAGAAGACCTGTTTGACCAGCTGACCGGTGCCCGAGTGTTCTCTAAGATTGATCTTAGGACAGGTTACCATCAACTGAAGATCCGGGCAACAGATATTCCTAAGACTGCCTTTACCACCAGATATGGATTGTATGAGTACAATGTCATGTCATTTCGATTGACCAATGCCCCTGCTTATTTCATGAATCTCATGAATAAGATCTTTATGGACTTTTTGGATAAGTTTGTCGTTGTCTTCATCGACGACATTCTTATCTTCTCCAAATCCGAAGAAGAACATGAGCAACATTTGGAAGTTGTCCTAGAAACCCTTAGGCAGTACAAGTTGTACGCCAAGTTTAGCAAATGCGAGTTTTGGTTGAAGGAAGTAGGATTCCTAGGACACATCTTGTCTGCAGGAGGAATTGCCGTAGATCCCGCTAAAATCAAAACCGTTGAGGAATGGAAAGCCCCAACCACCCAGACTGAAGTCCGGGCATTTCTGGGATTAGCGGGATATTACCGCAGATTCGCTGAAGGATTTTCCAGCATCGCAGGACCAATGACTCAACTACTGAAGAAGGACAAGAAGTTTGACTGGAATGACAAATGTGAAGAAAGCTTTCAACAACTCAAGCGCAGATTAACCACAACCCCAATTCTGATCATGCCCGATGTCACCAAGCCATTCGACGTCTATTGTGATGCATCCAAGATTGGTCTTGGATGTGTGTTGATGCAAGGAGGCAAGGTGATATCATACCTATCAAGGCAACTGAAGCAACATGAGCAGAACTATCCAACCCATGACTTGGAGTTAGCAGCCGTAGTCTTAGCCCTGAAAGTTTGGCGTCATTACCTCATGGGTAATCGATGCGAGATATATTCAGATCACAAGAGCTTGAAGTATATTTTCACCCAGAAGGAGCTGAATATGAGACAGCGTAGATGGATAGAATTGATCAAGGATTACGACATGGAAATTCACTACCACCCCGGCAAGGCCAATATGGTAGCGGATGCCTTGAGTAGACTGCCGTGTCAGTTGAACTCCATGATCGCAATAGAGCAACCCAGCCTGTTGCATGAGTTTGAACAGTTTAGACTAGAGCTAGTGAGCTAAGGATTCTTAGCAAGCATTGAGCTCTGATGTCTACGTCCCCCTCCTTTTCCTGTAGACAGTGTTGGGCCTCCAAGAGCAGAGGTTTGTAGAACAGCAGCAAGTTTTCCCTTAAGTGGATCACCCAAGGTTTATCGAACTCAGGGAGGAAGAGGTCAAAGATATCCCTCTCATGCAACCCTGCAACCACAAAGTAAGAAGTCTCTTGTGTCCCCAACACACCTAATAGGTGCACTAGTTTGGCGAAGAGATAGTGAAATACAGGTGGTATAAATAAGTAGTAGCAACGGCACCAGAAAAGTGCTTTGCCCAGGACAGTAAACAAGCAGTAGTAACGCAGCAGTAGTAACGCAAAGAAAAACAAGAAACAAGCAGCGATAGCAGTATTTAGGAACAAGGCCTAGGGATCATACTTTCACTAGTGGACACTCTCAACATTGATCACATAACAGAATAGATAAATGCATACTCTACACTCTTGTTGGATGATGAACACCATTGCGTAGGATTACACGAACCCTCAATGCCGGAGTTAACAAGCTCCACAATTCAATGTTCATATTTAAATAACCTTAGAGTGCATGAAAGATCAACACGACTAAACCAAGTACTAACATAGCATGCACACTGTCACCTTCACACTATGTAGGAGGAATAGATCACATCAATACCATCATAGCAATAGTTAACTTCATAATCTACAAGAGATCATAATCATAGCATACGCCAAGTACTGACACGGATGCACACACTGTCACCATTACACCGTGCAGGAGGAATAAACTACTTTAATAACATCACTGGAGTAGCACATAGATGAATAGTGATACAAAACTCATATGAATCTCAATCATGTAAAGCAGCTCATGAGATTATTGTATTGAGGTACATGGGAGAGAGATGAACCACATAGCTACAGCGGAGCCCTCAGCCTCGGGGGTGGATTACTCCCTCCTCGTCATGGAGGCAGCGATGGCGGTGAAGATGGCGGTGAAGACGGCGATGGAGATGGCTCCGGGGGCAATTCCCCATCCCGGCAGGGTGCCGGAACAGAGAGTTCTGTCCCCTGAATTGGAGTTTCGCGACGGTGGCGGCGCCGCTGGAGTCTTTCTGGAGTTTCATCAATTGGTACTGCGTTTTTAGGTCGAAAGGGGTTTTATAGGCGAAGAGGCGGCGCAGGAGGGCTGACAGGGTGGCCTCACCCTAGGCCGGCGCGGCCAGGGTCTGGCCCGCGCGGCCCTATGGTGTGGGGCCCCCCTGGCTCTCCTCCGACTCTCCTTCGGTGTTCTGGAGCCTTCCGGGAAAAATAGGAGGTTTGGCGTTGATTTCGTCCAATTCCGAGAATATTGCCTGAACAGCCTTTCTGGAACCAAAAACAGCAGAAAACAACAACTGGCCTTTCGGCATCTCGTCAATAGGTTAGTTCCAGAAAACGCATAAATATGACATAAAGTATGCATAAAACATGTAGATATCATCAATAATGTGCCATGGAACATCAGAAATTATAGATACGTTGGAGACGTATCAGCATCCCCAAGCTTAGTTCCTACTCATCCTCGAGTAGGTAAACGATAAAAGATAATTTCTGAGGTGACATGCTACCAATATAATCTTAATCATACTATTGTAAAGCATATGAGATGAATGCAGCGATTCGAAACAATGTAAATGCAATGAGTAAACAATTGAATCATATAGCAAAGACTTTTCATGAATAGTACTTTTCGAGACAAGCATCAATAAGTCTTGCATAAGGGTTAACTCATAAAGCAATAAATTCATAGTAGAGACATTGAAGCAACACAATGGAAGATTAAGTTTCAGCGGTTGCTTTCAACACTACAAGAAAAGTTCTGATAGACAACGTCTCAAAATCGTCCGCTAAGGGGTATTTTTCGTCGCCTATGGGCCTAACCCGACGATATGGGTTCTGTTGTGGAAACTGCGTCAGGCAAAGTCCTACGACGATTTTTTCGGTCCGTCGCGCTTGGGCGCCCTTCCGCCACGGAAAATCGGACCGTTGCCCAAGTGTTTCCGGGAGCCCGTTGACTGCTGACGTCATGCAAACTGACACGTGGCAGACGCCGTTAATCGCGATTAACGGCGTTAACCGGCTGAAACCCCGTGGTAGATGGTAGGCCCACACGAGGCCTGCCACATCTTAAGCGGGCCGGCCCATTAAGTTTGCGGGCCGGGCCAGCTGACTTAGTTTGACCGGTCAACTATATGGCTGGGCTGGTCCATTAGTTACGTGGGCCGGGCCTAACCTCTAAGGTTGACTGGTCAAAACTTTAATGGGCCGGCCCACTAAGTATGTGGGCCGGGCCGAATGCACTCGTTTGACCGGTCAACAGGCAAAAGGGCCGGCCCACAAGACATGTGGGACCCACTTTCCTGGTATCGGGCCGGCCCATTTACAAAGTGGGGTCCACATTAAAGCAACTGGGCCGGCCCAAGAAGTTATTGGGCCGGCCCAATTAGCATGTGGGTCCCACTTTCCTGCTATCGGGCCGGCCCATTTAGTACGTGGGGTCCACATCTGATCAAATGGGCTGGCCCAACAAGCCAGTGGGCCGGGCCAAAAGCACCGGTGGGTCCCACTTTCCTGTTAAAGGGCCAGCCCATTTAGTACGTGGGGTCCACCATATAGCAAGTGGGCCGGCCCAACAAGATAGTGGGCCGGGCCAAAAACACAGGTGGGTCCCACTTTCCAGTTAAAGGGCTGGCCCATTTAGTATGTGGGGTCCACCATATAGCAAGTGGGCCGGCCGAACAAGAAGTGGGCCGGGCCAAAACACTGGTGGGTCCCACTTTCCTGTTAAAGGGCCGGCCCATTTAGTATGTGGGGTCCACCATATAGCAAGTGGGCCGGCCCAACATGCTAGTGGGCCGGGCCAAAAACACAGGTGGGTCCCACTTTCCTGTTAAAGGGCCGGCCCATTTAGTATGTGGGGTCCACCATATAGCAAGTGGGCCGGCCCAACACGCTAGTGGGCCGGGCCAAAACACAGGTGGGTCCCACTTTCATCTTAAAGGGCCGGCCCATTTAGTATGTGGGGTCCACCACAAAAGCAATTGGGCTGGCCCAACTAGTTAGTGGGCCGGCCCAGTAGTGGGTGGGGTCCACCTTAAAGCAAGTGGGCCGGCCCAATAAATGTGTGGGGTCCACAGTAAATCAAGTGGGCTGGCCCAATAAGTAAGTGGGCCAGCCCGTTTAGTTGCTGTTTATATGCCGGCGTAATAGGCGCTTTAGGATTTTGCGGGCCGGCACATATGTGATTTCGCTTAATTGGGCCGTTTAAGGGATGGGAATTCGTGATTTAGATACTGAGAATATTTACGCAGCATTGATTTCTGTCGGATAGCCTCACTTACCACAAGCACCAAAGAAAAAATGCGCGAAAGAACTATAAAAACAAACTAAATATTAAATCAGTGCAAGGCATTGAAAAAATATTACAGAACCCAGAGAAATTGAATGGTAATTAAACCTAGCAATACAATGAAGGGATTCGGCAATCTTTTAAGTTGTCCATGCAGCACCTATATCCGAAACAAAGACATTACAAGTTAAGACAGCAACAATGGAAAGGCAAAGACACTACAATATTGTTTGCCAAAGAATTTGGAACTCATCATTTCGTCGTTATAACAAGATCATTGTAATGCGCACAATAAGCAAACAAAGAGTGCATGCCGCATACCAACAGCCAATATAACAGAGCATGTTAGAATGAAACAAATAGACTTACTATCGCCGAGTCCCATGCAAACCAACATGTTCAGGGAGTACAAAATTGGCATGAACAACATAGTAGTGAAGCTATAAATTTTGTAACAACGACTGAGCAAGATGAAGTTATGATGGCTACATCTACAGAGCAGGGAATGTAAACCAAAAATAGAAGTTACGATGGCAAAAGCTAAAGAGGAGGGAATGTGAACCAACATGTGCCAAGTGCAATTACTTCATTTTGGCCGTGAACTAAATAATACTCCTGAACTTATAGTGAAGGGGATGCAAATCAAGATGTTTCGGGATATAAACTTGTAATGAGCAACACATAGAGGATAGTTAATGCTGGAGCTTAGGATGGACCAGATACAGAATATAGTGGGATCACCTGTGAACTTGTATAAGAGGGAATGCAAACCAATATGTTCAGCTTTCCATATGTGAGCGTCAAGTCAATAATGCAGCTTTTGAAGAACAAGATGGCACGCAAAATTATTATCTAGTAGTATGACAAGTTTATTTGTACTACAGGCTAGATAGCAGAGTGATAGCATGCCAAACTAAGTCCTTACTTTGTTAGCTTACAATGAACTAGATACAAAACAATGGCATCACCTGTAGTACAGGGAATGCAAGCCAACATGTTCATGGAGTAAAAAATTGGCACAAACAACATAGTAGCAGGCCATAATTTTTGTAACAACGACTGAGCAAGATAAAGTTATGATGGCTAGATCTACAGAGCAGGGAATGTAAACCAAATATAGAAGTTACGATGCCAAAAGCTATAGAGCAGGGAATGCGAACCAACATGTGCAATTACTTAAAATTGGCCATGAACTAAATAATAGCAGGATGTTACTATAATACCTATAATTTTTGTAACAACGATCACAAGAAGATAGAAGTTATGATGGCTACATCTACAGAGCAGGGAATGCAAACCAAAATGTTCAATCGCTTAAAGTTAGCAATGAAGTAGAAAATAGCAACGTGTTACGGTCATAGCTAGGAATGAACTAAAAGAGTTTCAGACAAACAAGCATCTGAACCTAACATGGCGCTAAAACAAGGGACTTACATTAGGAGAAGCACTGTGGGAGTCACAACAGATCTTCTGGGGTTGATAGATCCGGTGATGCAAGACGCTACATGTGCTACTTGGGGTTGGAGAGACGGCCATTACACTTCATGGTTACTCATCTCATCTCGCAAAAGTAATGGCGCGTCGTTAGCACAAACAGGTTCCCCCAAGATTAAACAAGAACTTGCAGGCAAGCAATAGAAAAGCGACAGTAGAAGAGTTTAGATCATGCACGGTGCCAGTGAAGCAGATCCGGTTCATGCACAGCGGTGTCGGTGAGCAAGATCCGATGCGGTGGAAGACGGATCCGGCGAAGCGGCTAAGCTGAAGCGACTGCGGTAGACTGCTGGATGAGCATATGGTTTCGAGGTACGGCGGGGATGATCCGGTCCGGTTGATGACGGCGTCGATGAAGCGGCTCCGGCAGGCAGCCGGATGACGAGGATCGCGAGGGCTCGGGTAGGCCAGGGAAGTCCGGCGGGGATGTTCCGGTGCGGTGGTCGTGGAGGTGGGAGAGAGGGACTTGGGAAGTTCCGGTGGGTGGTCTGAGGGAAATGAATTTTTTCTGGGAGGGTTTCCGGGCTAGGGAGGTGGTGATCCAAAAAATGACGGGCATACCCCCCACCCCCACCAACCGACCTTTCTGTCATCTCCGCAGGGGTAGAATGGGAATTTGGAAGCGTGTCAAATTTTTGTATTTTGTGGGCGGGAAGTTTTGCCGCTATGAGATTTTGAATTTGGCTAAGGTCCAACTATAATGATTAAAAATGTGAGACCGTACTAGTACCTCTGTTCAAGGCCGAGTGCAAAATCAAATCATCATCACATTAAATACCGGTTACTACCATGATCATCATCTATCTCTCGAAATTGGCTCATCCGCTAGATCTTGCAAATTATAGTTAAAATAAATTGAGAGAACGAACTAGTATTTCAGTTCAAGGCCGAGTGCAACATCAAAACATCATCACGTTGAAAATGTGTTACCCCGATCATGATCTATATCTGAAATTGGTGCATCCATTGCAAAGTATAATGCTAAAATTTTGAGTGACCGTACTAGTACTTCTGTTCAAGCCCGAGTGCAACATCAAATCATCATCATGCTGAAAATTTGTTACCATGATCATGATCTATGTCTGAATTTGGCGCATCTGCTAAATGTTGCAAAGTATAATGATTAAAAAAATTGTGAGACCGTACTAGTACTTATGTTCAAGGTCGAGTGCAACATCAAATCATCATCACGTTGACGATTTTTTCTGTTACCATGATCATTATCTATCTATAAGAGCATCTCCACCGCAAGACAGATCCTCTATTTGGGGACGCTGCTCCCACACCGGCGGCCCCAAAACGGCAGCCCCGATAGCTTTTAAAATTTAAATTGACATCTAAAAACCCAAATTCATACGAAATTTATACCAAAGTAGCTCGAATTTAAACATAACTAAACATAAACTTAATCCTGGTCTCATCGGCCGTCGGTAGGGGCGCTCGACGGCCCTGCCTCGTCGTTGTTCTTCGCCATTGCCGCCTGCTTCCGTGCCCGCTTCTCCTCCGTTGCTTCGCGCATCCGGCGGTGGAGCATGGCGGCCGGCGTCGCAGGGCTTGCCGGCGGCGCTGTCCCCGCGCTTCCAGCCTTTCCCGAGAAGCTTCGATCTCGGCGCGCCTCGCCCGCCGGCGAGCGAACGCGTCCCGGTGGCGATGAGCGTTGAGCTCTGCGAGCTTCTGTCGCTCCGCCTCCTTGAGGCGGCGTCCCGCCTCCTCCGTGACCGCTCGCTGGCGCGATATCTCGAGGACGTGCGCGAGGTTCGCGTCGTTGACGAACTCGCGCTCCTCCTCCCTCAACCGCTGGTATCGTTGTGCGTTCAGCGACGCGAGGATCGCCGCTGCTCCGGGTCGGGCGGGCCTGCGGCGGCTCGCCCGATCGCGCCGACTCCTCGATCCGCCGCCTGCGCTTTCCGCTTCGCTACGTAGACATCGTGCCAGGACTCGAACCGTGGGTCCTCGTCCTCGTCGGAGCTGTGCTCGTCGTCGGCCTGCAGCTCGGCTGCGGCCCGCCGCGGCTGCCGTGGTGGTGGAGGCAGCGCGCGGCCGTTGAGGCCAAGCATCGAGTAGGTGGTCTTCAGACGGCGCGGCATCTTGATGTGGAGAGTAGAGAATGGAGCGGCGGTGGTGGACGGCGTACGTCCTATATATCTAGCGGTGGCAACTACCCACATTTACGGCGACTGGACGCCGCGTGGCCAGTCGCTGCCCTCGTGGCCAGTCGCTGCCTCGGTTTCCGCGCGGGAGGCCATTTAAACGCCGACGACCAACCTTCCCGCGTCGTGGCCAGTCGATGCGAACCGTCGTGTCCTCTCGCTGACAAGGCGCCTCCACCAGCGAAAACCGTCGTTCCGCGAGGCACCCGGAGCGCCTGATTCGCGCCCCTGGCGAAGGGGCCGGCTCGGGGATGCCGGCGATTCTACTCGGCTCGACAAATAGCCGGCGCCGTTTGGAGCGCACCGGTGCGACTTGCGAGCCCTAAAACGACGCCGGCCCCCAAATCGCTATGGGTGCTCTGAATTTGGGGCGACCGCTAAATCTTGCGTAGTATAATGATAAAAAATTGTGAGACCATACTAGTAGTTCTGTTTAAGGCCGGGTGCAAGATAAAATAATCATTACATTGAAAATTTGTTACAATGATTGCAAACTATAGCAATAACAGGAAAAAATGCTCAAGGATTACAATAACAGCAAAAATTCTCAAATACAACAACAAGTCGAAATAACTCAAATGATACAAGCCATACAAATGGCATCATCGGCAAAACTGCATTTCGTTAGGTAGAATTCATCGGAGTGCAAGTAACAAATTGGCTTTCCATTAGATCTGCAGAGTAGATTATTAAGGATCTGCTCAATCCAAGCTTGCCTATTTTTCAATTCATGTATCTCATTGACTGTTATGATGATATTTGAATCTCTTTCATCTCTTTGCTGCTGAATTATATCAATTGATTCGTGTGCAAAGGCAGCGATTGTTTGCGCTGGAATGGCTGGGACAATAGCTATCATCTGACAATCAGATGAATTGGCATTGTCACTACTGTCTGTGGAAAGACCTGGACACTTGATGTACATGCCCTGCCATCCGCCTTCCTTGCTCTATTCGGGGCTGAAAACAAGACAAAGGTGCAAGTTACAGAACCATACAATTTGAGAAAACAACCATATTATTAGTTGTCACAGATTTTTGCAAAGCATCAAAACAGATGGCAGATTTTCACAAAGCACAAGGCATAATATAACAAAGCAAGCTATCAACCCCAATGCAACAGGCAGAGCAACCGGATGGCAAATATGAACAAAATAAATCAAGTAACTAGACAGTCTGCCTAATAAAATAAGCCAGGAAACTGCATAACAGCTGTCTATTAAAATTGACACTTGGAAGGGGTGCTTCAGATCCCTTAAGTTCCACAAAAGTGGTCATGTGGACAAAACTAGCCAGACATTGTGCAGTTGGAGAATCTCCAACCCCCTAAATTTCATTATTTTAATCATCGGCCAGCCATGGGATTGCCTCAGATAAAAGAGAAATATATCCATTTGGTGCCAAATATAAACGAGCAGGACCAATTAAGACAGATTAGACAGCAACCATTCTGGGATTCATATAAACTGACATATTATTTCAATGTTTAACCCATGAGCGCAATATAAGGGAAGGAGAAACAAACAAATGAACCATTTTGTGCCTAAAAATAAAAGATAGGTCTGCCAAAAAGTAACAACAAATCTTATTTATGATACCTACTGAAGGTGGATTTCCTACTACAGAAGGTGGCATTGGATTAATCAACAGTGAAATCCGAAAAAAGTCTTACAAAAAACAAATATGCTCATTATATCCCACAACAAGCATGCCAGATAGTCGCAAGGTTTATATGTTTTAATCATCAGTCAACTCAATGAATCAAGGACTAATAACCAATTGAATCATCATCTGACTCATATTCACCAAGCAAAACATTCTTATCATTATGGAAGAAATCCAGAAGACATAACGGTATGAGGAAGTGCATGAGCAATCAAACATTATGTGGCTAGAATAAAATGCCAGATCATTTAAGTTAAGCAGAACAATTAAATTGGTTTAATCACGATCAAACAAAAAAGATTAGACAGGCAATAGAACAAGTTTGAGAAGCTAGCAGGAAAATGAACGAAGACGTGCAGTCATACAAATAGCATGATTTATTTCAAACCAGTTATCCTATCTATATGGAGAGTAAATGTGTTAAACACAAACTGGTTCCAGCACGATAAGCATATCAATACAAAAATGAAAGGTACTTACTGGATTATAGGGGTGATTCACTCCACGATTTGCTGTGTTCCATGTGATAGTGCAACATGAAATTACAGCAAAGAGTTAGGGTTGCAGCTCTTGAAGAACAAAAACAATGAAGAATTTAAATGTACCAGAGCAATGAGTTCACACATGTACTACAGGATGGCAAAAGGATAGCAGAAAGGAAATAGTAATTGGCATTTACCGTCATTGTTTACAACAAAACAGATGGAAATTAAAATGTAAAACCTTGTGAACACAGAAGAGCAATGTAATGGCAGAATATAAAACAACATTTTGCAACGAACAAAACAGACGGCGGCTATGGTCCCAAAGCACACAACCTGTCACCTGAGAATAAGAAAAGCAAACAAACATGTAGGTTTCCTAACAAAAATAGATGAATTACATAGCATGCAATTACTGTTCTAACATTAGGACGAACTAGATAGATATTATAGGGGTGTTTCTTGAGAGTTTATAGAGCGGGGAATGCTTTGCTAGTCTTAGTATGAACAAGACAAAATTAATACTATTTTTTGCAACACACAGTACAATCATAGACGCTCACACGTACATACATACACTCATCACTCAAGCACACACACTACCCCTTCGAGCACCTTCAGGAAACTGCATCCAAGAAACTGTTCCGACGGGTATTGAGATTGACGAAGTCACCACTAGCACCACAATGTCATCGGGAACGCCGCATCCCACAGAAGAATATTTCTCCATTTTTGAGACACCAAAGCATTAAATGCAGGGGGTGCCACGCCCTCCTAACCATCCAAACACAGGTTGGTTCTCGGTGATTTGGTACTTGACATGTACTACATGATATCTAAAATGAAGTCGGTGTCAGCTAACAAGGTGGTGCGGCGTCGTTGCTTGACGTGAGTCGGTGTGATGCCATCACAAGATGAAGTGCATGGTCCATGTCATCTGGATTAGGGGATACTAGCATAATACCCGTGTGTTGCAACGGGTTAATAATGAAAGATGGCTCCCTCCAAATATAGAATAAATGGAATATAATCGCAATGTCTATGTCCAGGATGTGTGGCCACATGGTCCTCATTTTCTTTAGAATCTGTGGTACGTCAGTATCATACAATGTGCACTATTTTTTGTCATCAACGAGACAACTCTGATGCTCGATCGACCGATCCGAGTTGATCAATCGACCGATCTAATTAACATGTTTGAACAAACGATCGAATAATTCATAGTATTTATTGAATGATACTCCCTCCGTGCCAAAAATAAGGCGTCTAAGGATTAGTTAAAAGTCAATGTTTTTAAAGTTTGACCAAGTTTACACACAAAAATATAAATATTTACAATACTAAATCATTATCAATAGAGTCACCCTAAAGTATAATTTCTTAATATGTCAATTTGATATTGTAGATGTAAATATTTTTTAAAATATTTGGTCAAAGTTTGTAAGGTTTGACTTTTGACCAATCCTTAGACGCCTTACATTTTGGGATGGAGGGAGTATATCGTAAAAGGTGCCCGTTTTACACCATCTTTTTTAACAAAACACGGTATAATATAAATGCTCACTAAATGCATACTCGCTCCTATGAACGCACAAATGCACATGCAATCTCTATGAACACCTTCGAGATACTTTGTCTGAGAAACTGATTTGTCGAGAACACACGTCGAAACGTGGCCCCAACTGAACAGATATTTCTCTTTATTAATGAAACACCCACGCATGAAACATGGTTTTTTTTAGGGAGAATGTCACTGCGCTCCAAAACATGTGGTTGATTCTTGTCACTAACCTTTTAAAAGCTGCAGGGTATGAAAGCTTTGTTTTTTTTAAGGATTTTTAGTTGCATAAGTGTTGAGATTTGTATGTCCTACGAATTTTAAAGGGAAAATGCATGCACGTGCAAAAATTAGGAAAAGAAACCTAGAGTCATATAGGTTGTCACTGTATGTTTGCGAATGAAAGAAAAGTTAGAAAATTTAAAGTAGCACGGCAAGAGGAGCCTAATCAATGTGTCTCTTTTGGCCTTTTTCTTTTTTGCCGATTGTGTCGATCTAACCGGGATTGCCGGACACGCGTTGATGAACTACGGCAGAGGAGAAAGGACGGATCACCTGCCGATCTTTTACAGAACTATGCCAGAAAGGATATAAAGATTGACCGGTACAAAAACCATCTCCATCAATCTACGCTCGTTAAGGAGAGGGTTCCTTAGAGAATAAAAAGGGGAGCGAACGAAAAAGATGTGTGGCTGAACCGATCTATGCTTGTCTTACCGATTAGAATTAGGAAAGGGATGCTGATTTTGCTACCTAGTGCTACGGATTGGATTTTGGTCGTGACCTAACTAATCCTGATAAGAACTCCTCATGGAGCCGGTCACGCTGACCTTACTTTTTATGTTTGGGGTGAGTTGTATACACGTTTGACGTACCATCACCAACCACCGCGGCCTATTTTAAATTTAATAGTAAAGATAGTTTATATGACAAGATTATGGGGGGGATTGTTAGTAGTAATCTTATCAATGTGGTTGGCTAGTAAAGGAGCTAGCTTAGTCATGAAGTATCCAAGGTATGTAGAGAGAATTGTAGAATGGGAAATGTTCTAGAGTAAGATATTTACGAGTAGTATGAAATATCTAGAGTTTGTAGAGTATTCTAGAAGTATGGTATAGGGTTTGGATTCTGGCACATGGCAACAATCTAAAGGGTCATGTACAAAAGTTTAAATAGAGTATCACCCGTCCCATGTAAGTAAGCTTTGTACCACTGAGATATCCAATAAAGCTTCCTAGTAGTAGTAGCCCTGTGTGTAAGTGTATGTGAGGCACAAGCTTCCTAGTATTATAAGCCCTGTGTGTGAAGCACATCAAGACAAAGAGCTCAAGGAGTGGCATGGGCAAATGCGCAGGATCCTGCCATCTGCCACGCGCATTGAGAGCGGGGCGGAGCTGGATCTATGGGACTTCTCTGTCGATGCTTTCTTAGACGGACGAATCAGTATATAGACACATTCTAGTTGACCCAGACATGCTTGAACCTTCTATGGTAACAGACTAAAACGTGTAGGGGGGAGGGGGTCTGGTTACCTCGACGGCGGCTTCGTGTAGTCATACTCGGCATCCTTGCGGGTCACGTCGACGACGGCGGGGGTGCTGCGGTTGCGGTGGGCGTCGGCGTCGAGGAAGCAGATCTGGGGCGGTCGATGATGGGTTCGGGGAAGCAGATCTGAAACGAGGGAGTCGGTGAAGCAGATCCGGTGCAGTGCATGGCGTCGTTGGTGAAGTGGATCAGGTACGGCAGACGAGGGAGTCGGTGAACTCAGATAGTGCAGTGCACAGCGGCGTTGGTGAAGCGGATCTGGTGCTGCGGATGAAGCAGTCGGTGAAGCAGATCCGATGCAGTACACGGCGGCGTTGGTGAAGCGGATCTGGTGCTGCGGACGAGGGAGTCGGTGGCCTCAGGTAGGTGAGGTGGTATGCCGGCTAAGTACGGCTGGGATATTCCGGTGCGGTGGTCCGGCAGGTGAGAGATGATGGGCGTGGAGTATTGCGACAGATTTTTTGCGGAAATGGGGAAGACGAATGGAAGGCGGTAGACTATATATATCAGAGGGGTTGTGTAAATTACGAATGAGACCCCAACCAACGCCGGCTTCACTTGTCTGCCTTTGCGTCATTGGTAATAGGGGTCGAAAGGGAATTCGAAATATGTGTATGGAGGCGGGAGTTTTGGCGCTCAACTCGTATTTTGAATCTCCCTGGTGTATAAGCAGTACAGTATACTAGATATTGAATCATAGACCAGGGAAGACAAGTACAGTAGTACAAAAATACTGTAATGTCTACATTGCATGATGCTGATCTACCTTGCGTTAGTGTTTGTACTTTGTAGTGGTAGCTAAGTGGTGCAAAGAAGACATATTTGTAATTTCTACAACTAAGATATATCTATATACATCCGTATTAGACAAAACTAAGACACCTCCTTTTAGACGAAGGTAATATTAATTTTGAATCTCTTTGTACTAATGTTGATGATTTTTAATAGATCTTCAGAGTTTCGTAGAAAAAAACTAGGCTCCTCTCGAGAAACAAATAAGCATACAATTAATTAAGTATGTGGGCGGTTATTATTATTTTAACAGGGAAACTGCATTCGTGCCCTATGGCCTGTCATCTTCAAAACCGTCCAAATGCATGCATCTAGCGACGGGCGGTTTGCAGGCCCTGGCGTGGCGGTTAACATTCGTCTTCCTCATTTCGTCTTCTCCCTGACACTCTCGCCTGTGCCCCTCTCTTGCTACCCTCCATGGAAGCGTTCTACCAAGGACACACTTTCCTCGCTCATGGAACAACCACCATTACGGCGAACTATACCAATATGGCGTCTAAGGTGGAGGAACACATCAACAAAATCGAGTTGATACTGGAGAAAGAAGACTCGTACAAAATTGTTGGCCTAGACGTAGAGTACACCTATGGGCCTGAACAGAAGGCTGTCCTCATACAGTTGTGCATGGGCACAGACTGCCTCCTGTACCAGATTTCCTCGACCGACCAGCCCTGCCCCAAACTCGCTGACTTTCTTGGCATGCCTGACATAACATTTGCAGGTGTTGACATCGGCAACGACATTACCAGGCTTGGGCGTTGCAACCTCTCAGTGGCGAACTTCGTGGACATCCAGAAAAGGTGGAAGCCTGCCGATTCCACTAGTAACAATAAGGATTCGTTGGCTGACTATGCTGCGGCCATTATAGACAGCCAGTACAAATCTATCATGAAAAAACTTACGAAAGAGGAACACAAGCTGTGGAAGCAGGTGCCCTTGTCCATGAAGCATATCCTGTATGCAAGCATCGACGCATACGCAACATATGAGGTATACAGGCGAATAGTGAACTTTGAGAAGGGTCAACAAAAATTGGCGGAATTCCAGGACAGCGGGAGTAAGAAGAAGAAGAAGAAGAAGAAGAAGAGCAACATGGTACAGGCTGTGGAAGCTGAAGAGGAAGACCACTGATAAGTAGTTCTGTACATCCAGCTATATTTTATCCTAGTGTTAAAAGTAGTACAGTACTAGTATGTATACGATCGTGTGTGTATGCACCCAGTGATAAGTAGTTCTGTACATCCAGCTATATTTTATCTTGCAAGTAGTTTTAAAAGTAGTACAGTACTACCGTAGTATGTACGATCGTGTGTGTATGCTCCCTGTGTCATGAGTACATAACTGATGATAATAATACTAATATGTATGGTAGATCTTTTTTTATCTTGCATACTCCCTACGATCCATAATAAGTGTGCCGTTTCACTCTAACAGCATCCACTGTGTTGTCCACAACAGCTATCCTCGTCCACAAGCAATAAGTGTAGTCCATGCCCATATATATAGTGGACACGTACAAGCTTTTGGTTGCCCATAAGTAAATAGTAATTATTTTACTCTGTGCTCTGTCTTGCATGTGTGTACTTCTAACAAATATGTGCGTCCCAGCGTGTGCCAAACTTAACCTTATACTGAGTATATTGTATAGTATTACTCCCTCCGATCCACATTACTTGATGCTAAAATGGAAGTATCTATAGCTACAATATGTCTAGATACATCTACATTAGAGTCAAGTAATGTAGTTGTTGTTTCAGTAATCTTGTGGTTCCCATAGGTGGTGCCTTAAATGACAAAAGTCATGGCCATATCTAAACCATGATTAAGCCGAACCTCTGCCCCAAGACATGACATCTCTTCTAGTAGAATGCTCTCCGTCCATAATAAAATAATCAATGGATGGGACTGGATACCTTTGTTGGGAAGGTATCGTCACCTGCCGAGTAGGGTGTATGTAGGCATCCTATCACGTCAGGACAGCTATCCAAAGAGTAATATCCATCTCCCAGTGACCCAGTCTATGTGTGTGTCTTGTCTTGTCGATCCATGGACATGGCACCTATCGAGGTACTCCACTGATGATGATTTTGTAGAGTACGTATATTTATATGAGCACGATGCTTTGAAAAAAGTTGTCCCGGTCACCTCAAGGTTGCATTAGCAGGACGAAAAACAGTTACTCCCTTTCTTGTTCTTTTTCTTTTGTTGTCACATATTTGAAACCAATAAGTTCAAGTTATGTTCCTGATGATGTTACCCAACAATAGAAGCGAAACTGAAATAATAGTACAACTCAGGCATGTTGTTAGTACTAGTACTTTACTAGAGGTTACATCCGCATTAGCACTATACTAGTACGTATCATCATATGGAGTAGGAGTACTTATTTTGAGGATTAATTGTTCTCCTTCTCGATGCGAATGTAGAAACGCAGTAGCTTGGAAGGTCCACCAAGCACCAGGTACAGCGGCGGCACCAAGAGGAACGACGTGAGTTCATCAAACGCGACGTCGCCCGGCAAGGCGCAGCTCGACGCCTCCAAAGACACACTCACGGTGTCCGCCCTGCTCCTCGCGTGCGCCAACGAGCACGACGCCGGCCCATTCGCCCACATCTTTGCCGTGTACAGAGGCCACACGCACGCGGCCGCCCTAACGCACACGGTAGACACGATGGTGGTCGAAGTCGAACCGAGCACGCCGATGATCAGGACGAACACGGCGCCGTCCTCCCCTTCGGCGATGATCCGCAGGCACGGCGAACCCGGCACCGGCACCGGCACCTGGAACACTTTGGTCGTGTTGTACGGCGGGAGCTTGTGCACTTGGATCGAGTGGGCCGCTGCGAAGTGGGCGACGAGCGCTGTTGGCGGGGCGGCGAAGTCGCAGCCGGGCTCCGTGCAAGCGCAAGGGGCGTGCGGGCATGCAATCTTGTGGTCGTGGACCTGGTGGTAGGCCACCAAGCTCCCGCAGCTGCTGTGGGGGCACTCAACCGTCGCCGCTGATACGACGGCGTCCATTTCCGGGTCCTGCTCGAATCCGCCGCGGGGTTCCACGCACCTATGGCACCGGTTCCCGGGAAGCTCGCTGAGGCAGCGGCCGCAAGCCAAATGATTACCCTTGCACTGCACAAATCAAAGTTCGTGGATTCCCATTTTTGCAGTAGTGAACCCACAAAAGAAACATCAATGGAGTGTGGGAGGGAAAGGGATCGACCTTGAAGACGGGGGGCTGGAGGGGCTGGGAGCAGAAAATGCAGTGAAGCACCTGGGTGGAGTCCATCTTCAGGGTAACGGTGACAGCTTTCCAACATTGCGAGCGCGAGGAGTATGGCCTATCGATGGCCTCTCTTATCTCCTAGCCTCGAGGCTGGAGTACTCTATTTAAGGGGATGGGAAGGGATTTTGCTTAAGACGAGGAAAACCCAATATAGTACCTCCATCTCAAAGCTTAAGGCTTATACGGAGTATTATTTTTAGAAAGTCAAATTATGTCAAAATTGACTAAGCATTTACCGAAAATCATGGTAGTTAAAAAATGTGTATCTCCACCATCATACTATTTGAGACTATATTTGTGATGGTAATAGGCACAACTACATACACAAAAATTGACATCATCTGATTATTAGTTATTTGGACTGCGGGATGAACTTTTTGGAACTGTGCATTAAGCACCGGTAACCACTTAGGGCTTCTTTGATTCATAGGATTGACATAGGAATTATGTTGGATTTGATTCCTATGGGAAAATTTCAATCCTACACATTTCCTATTTCTACACTCTCCACATTCCTTTGAATCAAAGCAGCAGTGCTTCTTTGTTTTTTATAGTAAGTGAAAGGACATCTAAAAAACAGGAGAAATGATCTGGAAGTGCACATAGTTTTATATAAATCAGATGGAGGGGTTACAATTACATATAGTTGGAGTATTCACTTCCGATTCACAAAAAAAAGGAGTATTCACTTCCACGCTGCATTATTATTAAGTATAAGTACTACTACAAACAGTTCAGCACAAATATGAAACGAGGAATCCATAAAAAAATAGCAGCCGTACGAACAATCAAGTACTTTTCAGCGAAATTTATCATTCCTCATGACAAATTGACAGTTTTTTCAACTACGCAAAGTAGCAGTAGCTACATCTGCTTGCATATGCGAATGTAGAAACGCAACTCCTTGGACGATCCAGCACCAACGAGGTATGGCCCCGGCACAACGAGGAACGACGTGAGCTCCTCAAACACGACAGCGCCCGGCGACGCGCTGCCAGAAGCATCGGCAGACATCTTCACGACATCCCGCCTGCAGTCCGATTTCGAGGACGGCGGCAGGCCGTGCGCCCAGATCTTCACCCTGTAGAGCGGCCACACGGATGTGGCCGAACTGACGCATACCAAAGACAAGACAATGGCCGGGCGGAGCGCGTCGATGTACAGGACGAACACGGAGCCGTCATCCCCTTCGACGACGAGCAGCCTGCACGGCGAGCACGGGTGCGTCATGGTCACCTGGAACTCTATGGACTTGCCATACTCTAACCTGTGCACCTGAATCGAGTGGGCCTCTGCGAGGTGAACGAGGAGCGCTGACGGTGGGGCGGCGAAGTCGCAGCCCTGCTCCGTGCAGTTGCACCGGCCGTGCGGGCACGCGATCTGGTGGCTTAGGGACTCGTGGTAGCTGACGATGACCCCGCAGCCGTCGTGGGAGCACATGACCTGCGCCGTTCCAGCGATGTTGTACGCGATGGCCTCCAAATTCGTAGCGTTTATTTCCATAGTGCCATCCATCGCCGCCAGTTGGTTGAATCCGGAGCCGCACTACTCTTCTTCTGGCGCCGTTTACTTGGAACCTCGCCGACGGTGGCAGGCGGCAGGCCTCATACCACGCTGCAACTCCGATCAATATTAATTGATGGTAAAATGGATGTATCTACAACTATAATGTGTGTAGATGCATCTATATTACCATCAAATAATATGAATCGGAGGGAGTACAAGGAATGACAGTTTAGCACAAGTGACACCAGCAAATAAAAATCAATGGACTCTCAGAGGAAAAGGGGGCGACCTTGTTGAACTTGGGGCAAATCAATGGAGTCTGACAGACAAATGATGCGATATCTAAAGCCGGTTAGAGAGAGAGAGAGAGAGAGAGAGAGAGAGTGTGTGTGTGTGTGTGTGTGTCCGTGGCGGGGGGGGCGGAGAGAGTTTGTTCACTTCTTCTTGGTTTAAAACGAGGATTCGTACAAGGAAATAGAGCCCGCATGCTCGGCTGGGTAGACAGCCACGAGTGACCCCAACATGGTCATGCCACAAGGATTCATGTCAAATGAAAAGGGAAGCATGTATCTTTGAATCTTGTCAAATCCTAGGTTTGACCAAGATAATTTAAACAAGTTTAAAACATGAAAATGAAAAGGGAAGCATGTATCCTTCTTAGTCACTCTAAAATGAAGTTTTTGGGAGGTTTTTGAAATTTCCATGTTTGAAACCCAAAACCACTTCTCTTCATGCTTGACTTCATAAGACGGAGTTTAGGGGTTAGGGGGTAGATACATGATTTGTATGGTTTGATATGTCTAGACCTTGTTTATCAATTTTAATGCTTACTATATGACATAAGAAGACTATGTGATTTTGTTTTTCATTTTTCTGTATGCACTATAATAATCAATCGAGTTTTTACACCAACTGGTCTGTCACTTACGTGTGGTGCCCACACTTGAGGTCCCACACTTCAGTGATTACAAGTCACGTGCAATAGGTAAGCAAACTCCCAGCCATCTTCTTTGTCAATAGTAGACGCATCAGCATGCGTATTGGAAGTATGTGGGTCCTTCTGGATCCTTCGGTTGTCCCTCTCACAAAAAAAAAACAAATCTCTCTCATTCTCGGCCTCGCTCGACTCGCTCGCTCGCACCTCCTGCTCACTGACAAACCCTGCACAAAAGTCATCATCATTACCCGAAAAAGTGGAGACACCATAATGCTCTCCCTTCTTCTCTCCTTCCGAGTGATCCCTCTTCCTCCGAGTTTCACTCGACGGGCAAACACCCATGTGCTGCATAGTAATAATAAACAGGTAGTAGAAAATTGATATACGAATCCATAATTAAATATGTTAAACTAGGGTTTTGCCCAGTTCTACAAATCAAGGGTTCAAAAAAATCCAACTACGGGGTTCGAACAACACGATTCTAATCCAAGAATTTTTTCGACCTCATCCAAATGGCCTCAAACTATAGGGTTAGTATCTAGTGCAGTATGTGTGAAAATGTATGCACTATGTGTGCTATAAATTGTATGTCTTTCAAATTTGAACCAAATTTGAATAAGTTTGAAATATTTGAAAAGGGGCTTTTGGCTTAAACGTTTGAAACCAAAACCACTTCTCTTCATGCATGCTTGACTTCATAAGACAGAGTTTAGCTAGGGTTCGGGGGTAGATACATGATTTTCCTGGTTTGAATATATGTCTAGACCTTGTTTATCAACTTAATTGAATGCTTACTATATGACATAAGAAGACTAGCTATGTGCCTTGGTTTTTCATTTTCTGATTTTTTTAAAAAATTATGCCCATTTGAATCTTGGTAAAATCCTAGGTTTGACCATGGTTTAAACAGGTTTAAATCATGGATATGAAAAAATAAGCATCTATCCTTCTTAGTCACCCCGAAATGTAGCTCTTGGGAGGGTTTTTGAAATTTCCATGTTTGAAACAAAAAAAAATCACTTCTCTTCATGCATGCTTGACTTCATAAGACAGAGTTTAGGGTTAGGGGTGTAGATATATACATGATTTTCTAGTTTGAATATGTCTAGACCCTGTTTATCAACTTTAATGCTAACTATAGACATAAGAAGGCCATGTGCTTTGGTTTTCATTTTTCTGTTTTTTTTAATTTTATGCCCATATATTTGAATCTTGGTTAAATCCTAGGTTTGGATATACCTAGACCTCGTTTATCAACTTGAATGCTTACGATATGACATATATAAGAAGACTATGTGCTTTTGTTTTTCATTTTTCTGATTTTTTTGAATTTTGTGCCCACCCATTTGTATCTTGGTGAAATCCTAGGTTTGATAATGATTTAAACATGTTTAAAATATGAAAATGCAAATGTAAGCATGGATCCTTCTTAGTCACTCTAAAATGAAGCTTTTGGCCGGGAGGTTTTTGAAATTTCCATGTTTGAAACCCAAAACCACTTCTCTTCACATGCTTGACTTCATAATTAAGACATAGTTAATTAATTTAGGGGTTAGGGGGTATAGATACATGATTTGTGTGGTTTGAATATGTATGGACCTTGTTTATCAACTTCAATGCTTACTATATGACATAAGAAAACTATTTGCTTTTTGGTTTTTTCTTTTTTCTGATTTTTTTTTTCAATTTTGATGCCCATTTGAATCTTGTCAAATCCTAGGTTTGACGACCAAGATAATTTAAACAAGTTTAAAACATGAAAATGAAAAGGGAAGCATGGATCCTTCTTAGTCACTCTAAAATGAAGCTTTTGGGAGGTTTTTGAAATTTCCATGTTTGAAACCCAAAACCACTTCTCTTCACATGCTTGACTTCATAAGACAGAGTTTAGGGGTTAGGGGGTATAGCTACATGATTTGTCTGGTTTGAATATGTCTAGACCTTGTTTATCAACTTTAATGCTTACTATATGACATAAGAAAACTATTTGCTTTGGTTTTTCTTTTTGCTGATTTTTTTTCAATTTTGATGCCCATTTGAATCTTGTCTAATCCTAGGTTTGATCAAGATAATTTAAACAAGTTTAAAACATGAAAATGAAAAGGGAAGCATGTATCCTTCTTAGTCACTCTAAACTCGGGTTTTGCCCAGTTCTACAGATCAAGGGTTCAAAAAAATCCAACTACGGGGTTCGAACAACACGATTCTAATCCAAGAATTTTTTCGACCTCATCAAAATGGCCTCAAGCTATAGGGTTAGCATGTAGTGCAGTTTGTGTGAAAATGTATGCACTATGTGTGCTATAACTTGTATGTCTTTCAAATTTGAACCAAATTTGAAATATTTGAAAAGGGGCTTTTGGGAGGATTTTGAAATTTCCATGTTTGAAACCCAAAGCTACTTATCTTCATGCTTGACTTCATAAGACGGAGTTTAGGGGTTAGGGGGTAGATACATGATTTGTATGGTTTGATATGTCTAGACCTTGTTTATCAACTTTAATGCTTACTATACGACATAAGAAGACTATGTGATTTGGTTTTTCATTTTTCTGTGTTTTTATTTTTCTGCCCATTTGAATCTTGGTCAAATCCTAGGTTTCACCAAGATTTAGACAAGTTTAACACGTAAATGAGCTAACTTGGATTTCCTACCCTTGAATCCATAGGAAACTTTGTTCTAATGCACTATAATAATCAATCGAGTTTTTACACCAACAGGTCTGTCACTTACGTGTGGTGCCCACGCTTGAGGTCCCACACTTCAGTGAGCACAAGTCACGTGCAATAGGTACGCAAACTCCCAGCCATCTTCTTTGTCAAGAGAAGACGCATCAGGATGCGTATTGGAAGTCTGTGGGTCCTTCTGGATCCTTCGGTTGTCCCTCTCACAAAAAAAACAAATCTCCCTCATTCTCGGCCTCGCTCGACTCGCTCGCTCACTCGCTCGCACCTCCTGCTCACTGACAAACCCTGCACAAAAGTCAACATCATCACCCGAAAAAGGGGAGACACCATAATGCTCTCCCTTCTTCTCTCCTTCCGAGTGATCCCTCTTCCTCCGAGTTTCACTCGACGGGCAAACACCCATGTGCTGCATAGTAATAATAAAAAGGTAGTAGAAAAATCGATATACGAATCTATAATTAAATAGGTTAAACTCGGGTTTTGCCCAGTTCTAGATCAAGGGTTCAAAAAAAATCCAACTACGGGGTTCGAACAACACGATTCTAATCCAAGAATTTTTTCGACCTCATCCAAATGGCCTCAAACTATAGGGTTAGTATCTAGTGCAGTATGTGTGAAAATGTATGCACTATGTGTGCTATAAATTGTATGTCTTTCAAATTTGAACCAAATTTGAATAAGTTTGAAATATTTGAAAAGGGGCTTTTGGCTTAAAAGTTTGAAACCAAAACCACTTCTCTTCATGCATGCTTGACTTCATAAGACAGAGTTTAGCTAGGGTTCGGGGGTAGATACATGATTTTCCTGGTTTGAATATATGTCTAGACCTTGTTTATCAACTTAATTGAATGCTTACTATATGACATAAGAAGACTATGTGCCTTGGTTTTTCATTTTCTGATTTTTTTAAAAAAATTATGCCCATTTGAATCTTGGTAAAATCCTAGGTTTGACCATGGTTTAAACAAGTTTAAATCATGGATATGAAAAAATAAGCATCTATCCTTCTTAGTCACCCCGAAATGTAGCTCTTGGGAGGGTTTTTGAAATTTCCATGTTTGAAACCAAAACCACTTCTCTTCATGCATGCTTGACTTCATAAGACAGAGTTTAGGGTTAGGGGTGTAGATATATACATGATTTTCTAGTTTGAATATGTCTAGACCCTGTTTATCAACTTAATGCTAACTATAGACATAAGAAGACCATGTGCTTTGGTTTTCATTTTTCTGTTTTTTTTTAATTTTATGCCCATATATTTGAATCTTGGTCAAATCCTAGGTTTAACCAAGATTTAAACAAGTTTAAAACATGAAAATTAAAAGGTAAGCCTGTATCCTTCTTAGTCACTCTAAAATGAAGCTTTTGGGATGTTCTTGAAATTTCCATGTTTGAAACCCAAAACGACTTCGATCTCTTCATGCTAGACTTCATAAGATCGACAGGGGGTAGATACATGATTTGTCTGGTTTGGATATACCTAGACCTCGTTTATCAACTCGAATGCTTACGATATGACATAAGAAAACAATTTGCTTTGGTTTTTCTTTTTTGCTGATTTTTTTTTCAATTTTGATGCCCATTTGAATCTTGGTCAAATCCTAGGTTTGACCATGGTTTAAACAAGTTTAAATCATGAATATGAAAAAATAAGCATCTATCCTTCTTAGTCACCCCAAAATGTAGCTCTTTGGAGGGTGTTTGAAATTTCCATGTTTGAAACAAAAAAACCACTTCTCTTCATGCATGCTTGACTTCATAAGACAGAGTTTAGGGTTAGGGGTGTAGATATATACATGATTTTCTAGTTTGAATATGTCTAGACATGTTTATCAACTTTAATGCTAACTATAGACATAAGAAGACTATGTGCTTTGGTTTTTCATTTTTCTATTTTTTTTTGAATTTTATGCCCATATATTTGAATCTTGGTCAAATCCTAGGTTTGATAATGATTTAAACAAGTTTAAAATATGAATAAGCATGGATCCTTCTTAGTCACTCTAAAATGAAGCTTTTGGGAGGTTTTTGAAATTTCCATGTTTGAAACCCAAAACCACTTCTCTTCACATGCTTGACTTCATAAGACATAGTTCATTAATTTAGGGGTTAGGGGGTATAGATACATGATTTGTGTGGTTTGAATATGTATGCATGGACCTTGTTTATCAACTTCAATGCTTACTATATGACATACGAAAACTATTTGCTTTGGTTTTTATTTTTTCTGTTTTTTTTTCAATTTTGATGCCCATTTGAATCTTGTCAAATCCTAGGTTTGACGACCAAGATAATTTAAACAAGTTTAAAACATGAAAATGAAAAGGGAAGCATGGATCCTTCTTAGTCACTCTAAAATGAAGCTTTTGGGATGTTCTTGAAATTTCCATGTTTGAAACCCAAAACGACTTCGATCTCTTCATGCTAGACTTCATAAGATCGACAGGGGGTAGATACATGATTTGTCTGGGTTTGGATATACCTAGACCTTGTTTATCAACTTGAATGCTTACGATATGACATATATAAGAAGACTATGTGCTTTTGTTTTTCATTTTTCTAATTTTTTTGAATTTTGTGCCCACCCATTTGTATCTTGGTCAAATCCTAGGTTTGATAATGATTTAAACAAGTTTAAAATATGAAAATGCAAATGTAAGCATGGATCCTTCTTAGTCACTCTAAAATGAAGCTTTTGGGAGGTTTTTGAAATTTCCATGTTTGAAACCCAAAACCACTTCTCTTCACATGCTTGACTTCATAATTAAGACATAGTTAATTAATTTAGGGGTTAGGGGGTATAGATACATGATTTGTGTGGTTTGAATATGTATGGACCTTGTTTATCAACTTCAATGCTTACTATATGACATAAGAAAACTATTTGCTTTTTGGTTTTTTCTTTTTTCTGATTTTTTTTTCAATTTTGATGCCCATTTGAATCTTGTCAAATCCTAGGTTTGACGACCAAGATAATTTAAACAAGTTTAAAACATGAAAATGAAAAGGGAAGCATGGATCCTTCTTAGTCACTCTAAAATGAAGCTTTTGGGAGGTTTTTGAAATTTCCATGTTTGAAACCCAAAACCACTTCTCTTCACATGCTTGACTTCATAAGACAGAGTTTAGGGGTTAGGGGGTATAGCTACATGATTTGTCTGGTTTGAATATGTCTAGACCTTGTTTATCAACTTTAATGCTTACTATATGACATAAGAAAACTATTTGCTTTGGTTTTTCTTTTTGCTGATTTTTTTTCAATTTTGATGCCCATTTGAATCTTGTCTAATCCTAGGTTTGATCAAGATAATTTAAACAAGTTTAAAACATGAAAATGAAAAGGGAAGCATGTATCCTTCTTAGTCACTCTAAACTCGGGTTTTGCCCAGTTCAACAGATCAAGGGTTCAAAAAAATCCAACTACGGGGTTCGAACAACACGATTCTAATCCAAGAATTTTTTCGACCTCATCAAAATGGCCTCAAGCTATAGGGTTAGCATGTAGTGCAGTTTGTGTGAAAATGTATGCACTATGTGTGCTATAACTTGTATGTCTTTCAAATTTGAACCAAATTTGAAATATTTGAAAAGGGGCTTTTGGGAGGATTTTGAAATTTCCATGTTTGAAACCCAAAGCCACTTATCTTCATGCTTGACTTCATAAGACGGAGTTTAGGGGTTAGGGGGTAGATACATGATTTGTATGGTTTGATATGTCTAGACCTTGTTTATCAACTTTAATGCTTACTATACGACATAAGAAGACTATGTGATTTGGTTTTTCATTTTTCTGTGTTTTTATTTTTCTGCCCATTTGAATCTTGGTCAAATCCTAGGTTTCACCAAGATTTAGACAAGTTTAACACGTAAATGAGTTAACTTGGATTTCCTACCCTTGAATCCATAGGAAACTTTGTTCTAATGCACTATAATAATCAATCGAGTTTTTACACCAACATGTCTGTCACTTACGTGTGGTGCCCACACTTGAGGTCCCACACTTCAGTGAGCACAAGTCACGTGCAATAGGTACGCAAACTCCCAGCCATCTTCTTTGTCAAGAGAAGACGCATCAGGATGCGTATTGGAAGTCTGTGGGTCCTTCTGGATCCTTCGGTTGTCCCTCTCACAAAAAAAACAAATCTCCCTCATTCTCGGCCTCGCTCGATTCGCTCGCTCGCACCTCCTGCTCACTGACAAACCCTGCACAAAAGTCAACATCATCACCCGAAAAAGGGGAGACACCATAATGCTCTCCCTTCTTCTCTCCTTCCGAGTGATCCCTCTTCCTCCGAGTTTTACTCGACGGGCAAACACCCATGTGCTGCATAGTAATAATAAAAAGGTAGTAGAAAAATCGATATACGAATCTATAATTAAATAGGTTAAACTCGGGTTTTGCCCAGTTCTACAGATCAAGGGTTCAAAAAAAATCCAACTACGGGGTTCGAACAACACGATTCTAATCCAAGAATTTTTTCGACCTCATCCAAATGGCCTCAAACTATAGGGTTAGTATCTAGTGCAGTATGTGTGAAAATGTATGCACTATGTGTGCTATAAATTGTATGTCTTTCAAATTTGAACCAAATTTGATTAAGTTTGAAATATTTGAAAAGGGGCTTTTGGCTTAAACGTTTGAAACCAAAACCACTTCTCTTCATGCATGCTTGACTTCATAAGACAGAGTTTAGCTAGGGTTCGGGGGTAGATACATGATTTTCTTGGTTTGAATATATGTCTAGACCTTGTTTATCAACTTAATTGAATGCTTACTATATGACATAAGAAGACTATGTGCCTTGGTTTTTCATTTTCTGATTTTTTTAAAAAATTATGCCCATTTGAATCATGGTAAAATCCTAGGTTTGACCATGGTTTAAACAAGTTTAAATCATGGATATGAAAAAATAAGCATCTATCCTTCTTAGTCACCCCGAAATGTAGCTCTTGGGAGGGTTTTTGAAATTTCCATGTTTGAAACAAAAAAATCACTTCTCTTCATGCATGCTTGACTTCATAAGACAGAGTTTAGGGTTAGGGGTGTAGATATATACATGATTTTCTAGTTTGAATATGTCTAGACCTGTTTATCAACTTTAATGCTAACTATAGACATAAGAAGACTATGTGCTTTGGTTTTTCATTTTTCTGTTTTTTTTTTTTGAATTTTATGCCCATATATTTGAATCTTGGTCAAATCCTAGCTAGGTTCAACCAAGATTTAAACAAGTTTAAAACATGGAAATTAAAAGTTAAGCATGTATCCTTCTTAGTCACTCTAAAATGAAGCTTTTGGGATGTTCTTGAAATTTCCATGTTTGAAACCCAAAACGACTTCTCTTCATGCTAGACTTCATAAGATCGACGGGGGCTAGATACATGATTTGTCTGGTTTGGATATACCTAGACCTCGTTTATCAACTCGAATGCTTACGATATGACATATATAAGAAGACTATGTGCTTTTGTTTTTCATTTTTCTGATTTTTTTGAATTTTGTGCCCACCCATTTGTATCTTGGTCAAATCCTAGGTTTGATAATGATTTAAACAAGTTTAAAATATGAAAATGCAATGTAAGCATGGATCCTTCTTAGTCACTCTAAAATGAAGCTTTCGGGAGGTTTTTGAAATTTCCATGTTTGAAACCCAAAACCACTTCTCTTCACATGCTTGACTTCATAAGACATAGTTCATTAATTTAGGGGTTAGGGGGTATAGATACATGATTTGTGTGGTTTGAATATGTATGGACCTTGTTTATCAACTTCAATGCTTACTATATATGACATACGAAAACTATTTGCTTTGGTTTTTATTTTTTCTGTTTTTTTTTCAATTTTGATGCCCATTTGAATCTTGTCAAATCCTAGGTTTGACGACCAAGATAATTTAAACAAGTTTAAAACATGAAAATGAAAAGGAAAGCATGGATCCTTCTTAGTCACTCTAAAATGGAGCTTTTGGGATGTTCTTGAAATTTCCATGTTTGAAACCCAAAACGACTTCGATCTCTTCATGCTAGACTTCATAAGATCGACAGGGGGTAGATACATGATTTGTCTGGGTTTGGATATACCTAGACCTCGTTTATCAACTTGAATGCTTACGATATGACATATATAAGAAGACTATGTGCTTTTGTTTTTCATTTTTCTGATTTTTTTGAATTTTGTGCCCACCCATTTGTATCTTGGTCAAATCCTAGGTTTGATAATGATTTAAACAAGTTTAAAATATGAAAATGCAAATGTAAGCATGGATCCTTCTTAGTCACTCTAAAATGAAGCTTTTGGGAGGTTTTTGAAATTTCCATGTTTGAAACCCAAAACCACTTCTCTTCACATGCTTGACTTCATAATTAAGACATAGTTAATTAATTTAGGGGTTAGGGGGTATAGATACATGATTTGTGTGGTTTGAATATGTATGGACCTTGTTTATCAACTTCAATGCTTACTATATGACATAAGAAAACTATTTGCTTTTTTGGTTTTTTCTTTTTTCTGATTTTTTTTTCAATTTTGATGCCCATTTGAATCTTGTCAAATCCTAGGTTTGACGACCAAGATAATTTAAACAAGTTTAAAACATGAAAATGAAAAGGGAAGCATGGATCCTTCTTAGTCACTCTAAAATGAAGCTTTTGGGAGGTTTTTGAAATTTCCATGTTTGAAACCCAAAACCACTTCTCTTCACATGCTTGACTTCATAAGACAGAGTTTAGGGGTTAGGGGGTATAGCTACATGATTTGTCTGGTTTGAATATGTCTAGACCTTGTTTATCAACTTTAATGCTTACTATATGACATAAGAAAACTATTTGCTTTGGTTTTTCTTTTTGCTGATTTTTTTCAATTTTGATGCCCATTTGAATCTTGTCTAATCCTAGGTTTGATCAAGATAATTTAAACAAGTTTAAAACATGAAAATGAAAAGGGAAGCATGTATCCTTCTTAGTCACTCTAAACTCGGGTTTTGCCCAGTTCTACAGATCAAGGGTTCAAAAAAATCCAACTACGGGGTTCGAACAACACGATTCTAATCCAAGAATTTTTTCGACCTCATCAAAATGGCCTCAAGCTATAGGGTTAGCATGTAGTGCAGTTTGTGTGAAAATGTATGCACTATGTGTGCTATAACTTGTATGTCTTTCAAATTTGAACCAAATTTGAAATATTTGAAAAGGGGCTTTTGGGAGGATTTTGAAATTTCCATGTTTGAAACCCAAAGCCACTTATCTTCATGCTTGACTTCATAAGACGGAGTTTAGGGGTTAGGGGGTAGATACATGATTTGTATGGTTTGATATGTCTAGACCTTGTTTATCAACTTTAATGCTTACTATACGACATAAGAAGACTATGTGATTTGGTTTTTCATTTTTCTGTGTTTTTATTTTTCTGCCCATTTGAATCTTGGTCAAATCCTAGGTTTCACCAAGATTTAGACAAGTTTAACACGTAAATGAGCTAACTTGGATTTCCTACCCTTGAATCCATAGGAAACTTTGTTCTAATGCACTATAATAATCAATCGAGTTTTTACACCAACAGGTCTGTCACTTACATGTGGTGCCCACGCTTGAGGTCCCACACTTCAGTGAGCACAAGTCACGTGCAATAGGTACGCAAACTCCCAGCCATCTTCTTTGTCAAGAGAAGACGCATCGGGATGCGTATTGGAAGTCCGTGGGTCCTTCTGGATCCTTCGGTTGTCCCTCTCACAAAAAAAAAATCTCCCTCATTCTCGGCCTCGCTCGACTCGCTCGCTCGCTCGCTCGCACCTCCTGCTCACTGACAAACCCTGCACAAAAGTCAACATCATCACCCGAAAAAGGGGAGACACCATAATGCTCTCCCTTCTTCTCTCCTTCCGAGTGATCCCTCTTCCTCCGAGTTTCACTCGACAGGCAAACACCCATGTGCTGCATAGTAATAATAAAAAGGTAGTAGAAAAATCGATATACGAATCTATAATTAAATAGGTTAAACTCGGGTTTTGCCCAGTTCTACAGATCAAGGGTTCAAAAAAAATCCAACTACGGGGTTCGAACAACACGATTCTAATCCAAGAATTTTTTCGACCTCATCCAAATGGCCTCAAACTATAGGGTTAGTATCTAGTGCAGTATGTGTGAAAATGTATGCACTATGTGTGCTATAAATTGTATGTCTTTCAAATTTGAACCAAATTTGAATAAGTTTGAAATATTTGAAAAGGGGCTTTTGGCTTAAACGTTTGAAACCAAAACCACTTCTCTTCATGCATGCTTGACTTCATAAGACAGAGTTTAGCTAGGGTTCGGGGGTAGATACATGATTTTCCTGGTTTGAATATATGTCTATACCTTGTTTATCAACTTAATTGAATGCTTACTATATGACATAAGAAGACTATGTGCCTTGGTTTTTCATTTTTCGATTTTTTAAAAAAATTATGCCCATTTGAATCTTGGTAAAATCCTAGGTTTGACCATGGTTTAAACAAGTTTAAATCATGGATATGAAAAAATAAGCATTTATCCTTCTTAGTCACCCCGAAATGTAGCTCTTGGGAGGGTTTTTGAAATTTCCATGTTTGAAACAAAAAAAATCACTTCTCTTCATGCATGCTTGACTTCATAAGACAGAGTTTAGGGTTAGGGGTGTAGATATATACATGATTTTCTAGTTTGAATATGTCTAGACCCTGTTTATCAACTTAATGCTAACTATAGACATAAGAAGACCATGTGCTTTGGTTTTCATTTTTCTGTTTTTTTTAATTTTATGCCCATATATTTGAATCTTGGTCAAATCCTAGGTTTAACCAAGATTTAAACAAGTTTAAAACATGAAAATTAAAAGGTAAGCCTGTATCCTTCTTAGTCACTATAAAATGAAGCTTTTGGGATGTTCTTGAAATTTCCATGTTTGAAACCCAAAACGACTTCGATCTCTTCATGCTAGACTTCATAAGATCGACAGGGGGTAGATACATGATTTGTCTGGTTTGGATATAACTAGACCTCGTTTATTAACTCGAATGCTTACGATATGACATAAGAAAACTATTTGCTTTGGTTTTTCTTTTTGCTGATTTTTTTTTCAATTTTGATGCCCACTTGAATCTTGGTCAAATCCTAGGTTTGACCATGGTTTAAACAAGTTTAAATCATGAATATGAAAAAATAAGCATCTATCCTTCTTAGTCACCCCAAAATGTAGCTCTTTGGAGGGTTTTTGAAATTTCCATGTTTGAAACAAAAAAACCACTTCTCTTCATCCATGCTTGACTTCATAAGACAGAGTTTAGGGTTAGGGGTTTAGATATATACATGATTTTCTAGTTTGAATATGTCTAGACCTGTTCATCAACTTTAATGCTAACTATAGACATAAGAAGACTATGTGCTTTGGTTTTTCATTTTTCTGTTTTTTTTTTGAATTTCATGCCCATATATTTGAATCTTGGTCAAATCCTAGGTTCAACCCAGATTTAAACAAGTTTAAAACATGGAAATTAAAAGTTAAGGATGTATCCTTCTTAGTCACTATAAAATGAAGCTTTTGGGATGTTCTTGAAATTTCCATGTTTGAAACCCAAAACGACTTCTCTTCATGCTAGACTTCATAAGATCGACGGGGGGAAGATACATGATTTGTCTGGTTTGGATATACCTATACCTCGTTTATCAACTCGAATGCTTACGATATGACATATATAAGAAGACTATGTGCTTTTGTTTTTCATTTTTCTGATTTTTTTGAATTTTGTGCCCACCCATTTGTATCTTGGTCAAATCCTAGGTTTGATAATGATTTAAACAAGTTTAAAATATGAAAATGCAAATGTAAGCATGGATCCTTCTTAGTCACTCTAAAATGAAGCTTTTGGGAGGTTTTTGAAATTTCCATGTTTGAAACCCAAAACCACTTCTCTTCACATGCTTGACTTCATAATTAAGACATAGTTAATTAATTTAGGGGTTAGGGGGTATAGATACATGATTTGTGTGGTTTGAATATGTATGGACCTTGTTTATCAACTTCAATGCTTACTATATGACATAAGAAAACTATTTGCTTTTTTGGTTTTTTCTTTTTTCTGTTTTTTTTTTTTCAATTTTGATGCCCATTTGAATCTTGTCAAATCCTAGGTTTGACGACCAAGATAATTTAAACAAGTTTAAAACATGAAAATGAAAAGGGAAGCATGGATCCTTCTTAGTCACTCTAAAATGAAGCTTTTGGGAGGTTTTTGAAATTTCCATGTTTGAAACCCAAAACCACTTCTCTTCACATGCTTGACTTCATAAGACAGAGTTTAGGGGTTAGGGGGTATAGCTACATGATTTGTCTGGTTTGAATATGTCTAGACCTTGTTTATCAACTTTAATGCTTACTATATGACATAAGAAAACTATTTGCTTTGGTTTTTCTTTTTGCTGATTTTTTTTTCAATTTTGTTGCCCATTTGAATCTTGTCTAATCCTAGGTTTGACCAAGATAATTTAAACAAGTTTAAAACATGAAAATGAAAAGGGAAGCATGTATCCTTCTTAGTCACTCTAAACTCGGGTTTTGCCCAGTTCTACAGATCAAGGGTTCAAAAAATCCAACTACGGGGTTCGAACAACACGATTCTAATCCAAGAATTTTTTCGACCTCATCCAAATGGCCTCAAGCTATAGGGTTAGCATGTAGTGCAGTTTGTGTGAAAATGTATGCACTATGTGTGTGCTATAACTTGTATGTCTTTCAAATTTGAACCAAATTTGAATAAGTTTGAAATATTTGAAAAGGGGCTTTTGGGAGGATTTTGAAATTTTCATGTTTGAAACCCAAAACCAATTCTCTTCATGCTTGACTTCATAAGACGGAGTTTAGGGGTTAGGGGGTAGATACATGATCTGTATGGTTTGATATGTCTAGACCTTGTTTATCAACTTTAATGCTTACTATATGACATAAGAAGACAATGTGATTTGGTTTTTCATTTTTCTGTGTTTTTATTTTTCTGCCCAGTTGAATCTTGGTCAAATCCTAGGTTTCACCAAGATTTAGACAAGTTTAACACGTAAATGAGTTAACTTGGATTTCCTACCCTTGAATCCATAGGAAACTTTGTTCTAATGCACTATAATAATCAATCGAGTTTTTACACCAATAGGTCTGTCACTTACGTGTGGTGCCCACGCTTGAGGTCCCACACTTCAGTGAGCACAAGTCACGTGCAATAGGTACGCAAACTCCCAGCCATCTTCTTTGTCAAGACAAGACGCATCAGGATGCGTATTGGAAGTCTGTGGGTCCTTCTGGATCCTTCGGTTGTCCCTCTCACAAAAAAAACAAATCTCCCTCATTCTCGGCCTCGCTCGACTCGCTCGCTCGCTCGCTCGCACCTCCTGCTCACTGACAAACCCTGCACAAAAGTCAACATCATCACCCGAAAAAGGGGAGACACCATAATGCTCTCCCTTCTTCTCTCCTTCCGAGTGATCCCTCTTCCTCCGAGTTTCACTCGACGGGCAAACACCCATGTGCTGCATAGTAATAATAAAAAGGTAGTAGAAAAATCGATATACGAATCTATAATTAAATAGGTTAAACTCGGGTTTTGCCCAGTTCTACAGATCAAGGGTTCAAAAAAATCCAACTACGGGGTTCGAACAACACGATTCTAATCCAAGAATTTTTTCGACCTCATCCAAATGGCCTCAAACTATAGGGTTAGTATCTAGTGCAGTATGTATGAAAATGTATGCACTATGTGTGCTATAAATTGTATGTCTTTCAAATTTGAACCAAATTTGATTAAGTTTGAAATATTTGAAAAGGGGCTTTTGGCTTAAACGTTTGAAACCAAAACCACTTCTCTTCATGCATGCTTGACTTCATAAGACAGAGTTTAGCTAGGGTTCGGGGGTAGATACATGATTTTCCTGGTTTGAATATATGTCTAGACCTTGTTTATCAACTTAATTGAATGCTTACTATATGACATAAGAAGACTATGTGCCTTGGTTTTTCATTTTCTGATTTTTTTAAAAAAATTATGCCCATTTGAATCTTGGTAAAATCCTAGGTTTGACCATGGTTTAAACAAGTTTAAATCATGGATATGAAAAAATAAGCATCTATCCTTCTTAGTCACCCCGAAATGTAGCTCTTGGGAGGGTTTTTGAAATTTCCATGTTTGAAACAAAAAAATCACTTCTCTTCATGCATGCTTGACTTCATAAGACAGAGTTTAGGGTTAGGGGTGTAGATATATACATGATTTTCTAGTTTGAATATGTCTAGACCTGTTTATCAACTTTAATGCTAACTATAGACATAAGAAGACTATGTGCTTTGGTTTTTCATTTTTCTGTTTTTTTTTGAATTTTATGCCCATATATTTGAATCTTGGTCAAATCCTAGCTAGGTTCAACCAAGATTTAAACAAGTTTAAAACATGGAAATTAAAAGTTAAGCATGTATCCTTCTTAGTCACTCTAAAATGAAGCTTTTGGGATGTTCTTGAAATTTCCATGTTTGAAACCCAAAACGACTTCTCTTCATGCTAGACTTCATAAGATCGACGGGGGCTAGATACATTATTTGTCTGGTTTGGATATACCTAGACCTCGTTTATCAACTCGAATGCTTACGATATGACATATATAAGAAGACTATGTGCTTTTGTTTTTCATTTTTCTGATTTTTTTGAATTTTGTGCCCACCCATTTGTATCTTGGTCAAATCCTAGGTTTGATAATGATTTAAACAAGTTTAAAATATGAAAATGCAAATGTAAGCATGGATCCTTCTTAGTCACTCTAAAATGAAGCTTTTGGGAGGTTTTTGAAATTTCCATGTTTGAAACCCAAAACCACTTCTCTTCACATGCTTGACTTCATAAGACATAGTTCATTAATTTAGGGGTTAGGGGGTATAGATACATGATTTGTGTGGTTTGAATATGTATGGACCTTGTTTATCAACTTCAATGCTTACTATATATGACATACGAAAACTATTTGCTTTGGTTTTTATTTTTTCTATTTTTTTTTCAATTTTGATGCCCATTTGAATCTTGTCAAATCCTAGGTTTGACGACCAAGATAATTTAAACAAGTTTAAAACATGAAAATGAAAAGGAAAGCATGGATCCTTCTTAGTCACTCTAAAATAAAGCTTTTGGGATGTTCTTGAAATTTCCATGTTTGAAACCCAAAACGACTTCGATCTCTTCATGCTAGACTTCATAAGATCGACAGGGGGTAGATACATGATTTGTCTGGGTTTGGATATACCTAGACCTCGTTTATCAACTTGAATGCTTACGATATGACATATATAAGAAGACTATGTGCTTTTGTTTTTCATTTTTCTATTTTTTTTGAATTTTGTGCCCACCCATTTGTATCTTGGTCAAATCCTAGGTTTGATAATGATTTAAACAAGTTTAAAATATGAAAATGCAAATGTAAGCATGGATCCTTCTTAGTCACTCTAAAATGAAGCTTTTGGGAGGTTTTTGAAATTTCCATGTTTGAAACCCAAAACCACTTCTCTTCACATGCTTGACTTCATAATTAAGACATAGTTAATTAATTTAGGGGTTAGGGGTATAGATACATGATTTGTGTGGTTTGAATATGTATGGACCTTGTTTATCAACTTCAATGCTTACTATATGACATAAGAAAACTATTTGCTTTTTTGGTTTTTTCTTTTTTCTGATTTTTTTTTCAATTTTGATGCCCATTTGAATCTTGTCAAATCCTAGGTTCGACGACCAAGATAATTTAAACAAGTTTAAAACATGAAAATGAAAAGGGAAGCATGGATCCTTCTTAGTCACTCTAAAATGAAGCTTTTGGGAGGTTTTTGAAATTTCCATGTTTGAAACCCAAAACCACTTCTCTTCACATGCTTGACTTCATAAGACAGAGTTTAGGGGTTAGGGGGTATAGCTACATGATTTGTCTGGTTTGAATATGTCTAGACCTTGTTTATCAACTTTAATGCTTACTATATGACATAAGAAAACTATTTGCTTTGGTTTTTCTTTTTGCTGATTTTTTTTCAATTTTGATGCCCATTTGAATCTTGTCTAATCCTAGGTTTGATCAAGATAATTTAAACAAGTTTAAAACATGAAAATGAAAAGGGAAGCATGTATCCTTCTTAGTCACTCTAAACTCGTGTTTTGCCAGTTGGACAGATCAAGGGTTCAAAAAAATCCAACTACGGGGTTCGAACAACACGATTCTAATCCAAGAATTTTTTCGACCTCATCAAAATGGCCTCAAGCTATAGGGTTAGCATGTAGTGCAGTTTGTGTGAAAATGTATGCACTATGTGTGCTATAACTTGTATGTCTTTCAAATTTGAACCAAATTTGAAATATTTGAAAAGGGGCTTTTGGGAGGATTTTGAAATTTCCATGTTTGAAACCCAAAGCCACTTATCTTCATGCTTGACTTCATAAGACGGAGTTTAGGGGTTAGGGGTAGATACATGATTTGTATGGTTTGATATGTCTAGACCTTGTTTATCAACTTTAATGCTTACTATACGACATAAGAAGACTATGTGATTTGGTTTTTCATTTTTACGTGTTTTTATTTTTCTGCCCATTTGAATCTTGGTCAAATCCTAGGTTTCACCAAGATTTAGACAAGTTTAACACGTAAATGAGCTAACTTGGATTTCCTACCCTTGAATCCATAGGAAACTTTGTTCTAATGCACTATAATAATCAATCGAGTTTTTACACCAACAGGTCTGTCACTTACGTGTGGTGCCCACGCTTGAGGTCCCACACTTCAGTGAGCACAAGTCACGTGCAATAGGTACGCAAACTCCCAGCCATCTTCTTTGTCAAGAGAAGACGCATCAGGATGCGTATTGGAAGTCTGTGGGTCCTTCTGGATCCTTCGGTTGTCCCTCTCACAAAAAAAAAATCTCCCTCATTCTCGGCCTCGCTCGACTCGCTCGCTCGCTCGCACCTCCTGCTCACTGACAAACCCTGCACAAAAGTCAACATCATCACCCGAAAAAGGGGAGACACCATAATGCTCTCCCTTCTTCTCTCCTTCCGAGTGATCCCTCTTCCTCCGAGTTTCACTCGACGGGTAAACACCCATGTGCTGCATAGTAATAATAAAAAGGTAGTAGAAAAATCGATATACGAATCTATAATTAAATAGGTTAAACTCGGGTTTTGCCCAGTTCTACAGATCAAGGGTTCAAAAAAAATCCAACTACGGGGTTCGAACAACACGATTCTAATCCAAGAATTTTTTCGACCTCATCCAAATGGCCTCAAATTATAGGGTTAGCATCTAGTGCAGTTTGTGTGAAAATGTATGCAATATGTGTGCTATAACTTGTATGTCTTTCAAATTTGAACCAAATTTGAATAAGTTTGAAATATTTGAAAAGGGGCTTTTGGGAGGTTTTTGAAATTTCCATGTTTGAAACCCAAAACCACTTCTCTTCATGCTTGACTTCATAAGACGCAGTTTAGGGGTTAGGGGGTATAGATACATGATTTTTCTGGTTTGAATATGTCTAGACCTTGTTTATCAACTTTAATGCTTACTATATAACATAAGAAAACTATTTGCTTTGGTTTTTCTTTTTGCTGATTTTTTTCAATTTTGATGCCCATTTGAATCTTGGTCAAATCCTAGGTTTGACCATGGTTTAAACAAGTTTAAATCATGAATATGAAAAAAATAAGCATCTATCCCAGAAACTCAATTCGGCTCCCGGGTGCGTATGATCCCTCTACCATAAAAATATATTTCCAAGTGTTAAAAAAATTTGACAAAAAAATTTACATGTACATCTCCATAATATATGTGTATTCGTCAAGTTTCACGAAAAAATGATATTTTTTGTAGTCTAAGCGAAAAAGAGAAAATTTATCTTGTGACAAGTCTTTGTTTCAGCACTGAATTTTGTCTTTTTTACACACGCCACATGACATGTCGATTTTTCATGAAACGACTTTGTGAGCGCGTAGCACATGAAGATGTACGTGCGAAATTTTTGTTTCAATTTTTTTTGACATTTTAAAATGTGTCTAACATGTATTTCAAAATAAAGGGAGCATATGCTCCCATGTGCCAAAACATCACTCCCCATCTATCCTTCTTAGTCACCCCAAAATGTAGCTCTTGGGAGGGTTTTTGAAATTTACATGTTTGAAACAAAAAAACGAATAAAAAAATAAAAAACCAAATCACATAGTCTTCTTATGTCACAGAGTAAGCATTCAAGTTGATAAACACGATCTAGACATATTCAAACAAGGAAAATCATGTATCTACCCCTAACCCTAAACTCTCTCTTATGAAGTCAAGCATGAAGAGAAGTGGTTTTTGGGTTCAAACATAGAAATTTTAAAAATACCAAGAGCTTCATTTTGAAGTGATTAAGAAGGATACGGGCTTACCTTTTGATATTCATGTTTTAAACTTGTTTAACTCTTGGTCAAACCTAGGATTTGACCAAGATTCAAATGGGCATAAAAAATCAAAGCACATAGTCTTCGATCTTATGTCCTATAGTAATAATTCAGGTTGATAAACAAGATCTAGACATATTCGAACTAGAAAAATCATGCATCTACCCCTAATTAACCCTAAAATCTATCTTATGAAGTCAAGCATGCATGAAGAGAAGTGGTTTTTGGTTTCAAACATAGAAATTTTAAAAACCTCACAAGAGCTTCATTTTGGAGTGATTAAGAAGGATACAAGCTTACTTTTTCATATTCATGTTTTTAAACTTGGTTAACTCTTGGTCAAATTAACCTAGGATTTGACCAAAATTCATATGGGCATAAAAATTCAAAAAAAATGAAAAATGAAAAAATAAAGCACATTGTCTTCTTATGTTATACAGTAAGCATTCAAAAGTTGATAATAAACGTACAAAGCTCGATCTAGACATATTCAAACCAGAAAAATCATGTATCTACCCCTAACCCTAAACTCTGTCTTAATTATGAAGTCAAGCATGAAGAGAAGTGGTATTGGGTTTCAAACATGGAAATTCCAAAAACCTCCCGGCCACGAGCTCCATTTTGGAGTGACTAAGAAGGATCGATTTTACTTAGGTATGTAGTATTGTACATCACAAATGTGAAATGAAACAGATGATGTGAATCTCTATAAACCCTAAACCCTAATTATATTAAACCCCTAGACCCTAACACTAAACCTTGTATATATATAAACCATAAACCTATATATCACTACCAAAAAATGAGTCATGCGATTCAAATGTTTGGCATTGTTTTCTCGTAGCATGCAAAATGCTCTCACACACACTTCTGGGGAAGCGAGGCCTCAAACACATGGTGCAAAAAAATATGCAGGGTTCTTGTCTAAACATAGAAGTGTATATATGCCATGTTTATTTGGTACTGTTCATAGAGGTATTATGTAAACCACAAATGATATGACTATGCATGCATTGTTTCAATCTTTTCTATCAATCCCCACAATAACTTATTAATTCGGCTTGTTTTAAAATTTAGCTAGGTCGAGCAATCTCACGATGCTCTCACCCTGCTTGTTTTAATTTGTTCTAGTAGGAGGGTGCGGTGCATGTGTTTGGCCATTATTATATAAAATGTACTTGGCTCGATCCACACATTCAGGCCACACACCCATGTATTTTTTAAATTATTTGTTTGATCTGTACTTCATCTACACACTGTGTCAAATTTGCATTTTATCGGATTTAGCCCAAGAAATTGTATATATATGGATGCACATTGAGATAATTCATGAAACCTTGGAAATGGTCATCCTGTCATGCATGTTTCCCCGCGAATGAAAACTTGATTGGTGGCAGACAAGCAAAAACACATTTATGGGCGACAACCCAAAATGCACATATTTTGCAAAGTATTCATGCGTGCATGATGAAAAGTTGCAAATATATACATAAAATTGGGCCATGATTCAAAAGTTTGGCATGGTTCTTGTGTAGTGGTACCAAGCTCACATGCATGTGGGAGGAAATTTAGCTGGACGGACTCCAACATGGTGCCAATCTACTTGAGGGTTCTTCTCTAAAACACTGGTATGGCATGTTTGGTATTTTCCCTAGATATATGTACTACAAAATGATGAATACTCCATGTTTTTAGATTGCCTTTTTTGAATCACGTGTGCCTTGATTTCAAATCTAGGTCAAATCACTGGGGGAGGGGGATGAATGTGTTTCTTTTTGATGCATCGCTAGCTCGTATTTCCGAGTTTTTTTTGGGTCCCACAAATTCAGGGTAGCATCACCCCCCACCCCCCCACCCCCCCAGTAAAAGTTTTAGGCGAGTAGTAGAATGGCATGACCAACTAGTTTCAAGTAAAAGTTTGAATATAACCAAAATATACCAATTGATTGATGAGTTAACTTGGCTTCATGGAAAAAATAATGTCTTGTAAATGAGATAACTTGGCTTTCCTACCCTTGGATCTATAGGAAACTATGGAGTACTAATACATTATAATAATCACCCTAGTACACCAACTGGTCTGTCACTTACGTGTGGTTCCCATGCATGAGGTCCCACACTTGGTGAGCACAGTCATGTGTCCACCAGTCTAGAGGCTCCCGTTAAAAGAAGAGCCCTCTATATTATTACTCGTATAAAGAAACATCAATCTCCATAAACATCAATCTCCCTTCTCAGTTCTCAGCTTCTCACTGCTCCCCCCTCGCTCGCGCCGCCGCCGCCACAACCCCCCGCGCCCCTTTCCGATCCCTCATCAGACCTTAGACTATGGAGTTGCCTGTGCCGAAGAAGCAGCCTCTGAAGCCGATGATCCAGGTGTATCAACGATCGGTGCGGGAGGGAGATCCCTTACAACGAGGAAGACAAGCACATGATGGCGTGCCCGCACGGCTATTGCTTCGCACGCACCCCGACCGCGACCCGCCGATTCGAAGGTACCGTTCATCCTACACCTCAGAGAAGCCCACTTGACCGCTGTGGATAGGTTCCCGTACGATGAGGACTTCGGATTTGTTCATCTGAAGGTGCCGGCACCGGGCTCGCCAAAACGACAGCTCATCGGCTACGGGACGGATGGCGCAGTGTTCGCCTTGCACATCCACCCTTGCGGCATGGACACCGCGGTATCCTTCGTGTGCGTCAGGCCGGCGGCGTGCAACTTGCCCCGGTATAGGGTGACAATGTGGGCGAACGGCCCGCCGATGCCGGGGCCGCGTAAGCTTACCGGGGAACACTTGTTTGACGTGGTGAAGGCGGTATTAGAGCCGACGAGCAGCCCGACTCCGAGCACAGTTTCTTTGGGAGATGTCACTTCCTTCCTCTCGGTGCCGCCACGGTACCTGTGCGGCAATGAATCATCGAAGCAGCTGACTATCTATTTGCGCATCGATAAGGAGTGAGTGAACATAACACTACCCTCAATCTTATTGGGACGATGCTAATGCGGATTTAAGTAATGCTGAATTAATTTGTTTTTCTTGTGACAGGGCGATTAGCAAGGAGAAGAGGATCTCCGTGCACAGCTAGCAACCTATATCTCGGCGTCCACCAAGTGTCCCTGAGTAGGAGATCTTGTTCTGCCTCTTCTTTTGATGTTTATATTGCTTCATCACCGTAAAAGGAATGGTGTGTCTGGGGCTTCCTGCTTCAAAGTACTCAGTACAAGGACTAAAAGAGACGTTTTGCTGATGGTTCTTGTCAGGACGGCGGTAGTGTTGGAGGTGGTCATCTACTTCGGTGGGGAAGGACTACTTAGACCTTTATCTAAAAATGTTGAGGGATTGGATGTATTTTATGTTTACCATGAATTAGTCTATGTAATATGTAACCCAATTCGCCGATTAATGCAACTCTGGAGCCTTCACTGTCATACGACTACTAAAACAAAATAAATAAATAGGCATTTTAAGTTTAATGCACATTTAATCAAGCCACATAATGTTGGCGTACTTGTAAGCAATCAGGTTTACTATTGTTGGCATGTGTGGTTCAATTTCATGGGGCAATACCCAATCTAGCTTGTTCAATTACATTACATGAAGTAATTAAAATATGGATGCCTAGAATTATTCACTTCCGTACATTGCGATGGCTTATAGCGATTTCTATGACCAATCTACATCACAAATCTAGTTCAAATTTGATCTATTTTTATGAACAAAATTGGAAACTCTACTTGGCATTTTCGTTTACTATGACCAGATTCACATATGTAGTGATTCATTTTCTTTTCAAATCGCCATACCATTTCCTCGTGAACTCTTCATCTTTTTTTTTGGTTTTAATGAATTTCCTTTGGTTGCATTCAATTTGCTTCAAATTCACCGGCTTCACCATTCGTACAAATTGTTCATCTTTTCTTTGTATTTTTTTCATGCATGAAGCATAACACCTTACCATGGTAAAATCTGCATATTTTCTACCAAAACTCGTGCCGAACTTTAAAGAACATGCAATTTTAAATTGACTAAAATTGGTTAAAACCCAACATAAGTCCACATATATTACAAACTCGAGAAATAATCAACATATATATCACCTAAATGGTCATCTTATGAAGTATGCCATGTTTCGAAATTGTTACCTTGAAAATTTGGCCCTTCTCTCAGGCAACCACTTCACAATAAAGCTCACATAAAGCTCTTATTTTACACTAATAAAGTAGAATGTATTTTTGTGTGAAATGAAGTTGAATAAAATATATGTGAACGGTAAGATGCACATTGCTGCCAATATTTGGGATAATTATTAGTAAGTTCATACTAATATACAATGCAATCAACATGACCACACATGTGTAAGCAAGAAAATAAATCTTTCTTAAATTACCTTAAGGTTGTAAGTTTGTTATTTGTATAGCAATTTTATCTCATACGATGACTCAAGCTAGCACATTTTTTTTGAATTTGCTTCAATATTCTAGGACCCACCACATTCGTAAAATGGTAGTGCCAATTTTACGTATCGTAGTGCACAAAAGACACACACACACACGCACGCACGCACGCACGCACGCACACACGCACACACACACACATGCTCACTTATTTCAATATTTAAACTATATTTTCTTCATTCAAATTTTCCGACCTGGCAATTTGAACATGTAGTTGAATTTTGAGTAAAACCGCTCATACATCAAACATGAATCCAAATAAGGTACAATTCGAGAAAATCTACACATCACATTTTGGCCAATATACATTGTATAATGCTTGTGAAAATGTAGACTATGAAATAGTCAACGCCACCTTTTTAGGTCATGAATGTCTTGGGCATCGACCAAAGTCTGGTAGGATGGTGAGGCATGAGTTACGAACATCCTTCTTCTCCTCTCACCCCCATTTGAGAGAGAGAGAGTGTGTGTGTGGGGGGGGGGGAGGGTGGGGTAGAAAGCCATGTTAATAAATTAACTCATACATGAAAGCAAGAAATCAAACTTGATTTATATAAATCACTCTTAGGATTGTAGTTTGTTATTTTTATACCATCTATATCTCATATGACGACACAAGCTAGTCCACATTTTTAATTTCATTGAAGTTCTTTTTGTTGCACTCAAATTACTTCAACTTTTAGGACCCACCATCCGTACAAGGGTAATGGAAATTTCTATGATCTTAGTGCAAGGCTTCACACAGAGACACTCAAAGTATTTCAATATTTTAAAATTCATTTTCTTCCCTCAAAATTGCCGACCGTCCATTCGTAACATGTAGTTCAATTTTGAGTAACATCACACATATGTCAAACATCAATCTATTTTTTTTTGATATTTCGAGAAAATCTTCATATCCCATTTTTTGCCATCATATAAGGTGTACTGCGTGTGAAAACATAGACAGTGAAACTTTCAGCGTCACCTTTTTTAGGGCCCTTTTGTTGTGGTTTTTTTTTTGGCTTTTTGGCTTTGGCAAAAGCCAAAAAAAGCACCCAAAAAAGCACCTAAATAGGTGCTTTTTTGGATTTTGGATTTTGGAAGCCAAAAACAAAGATCCTATTTTTTTGGCTTCCAAAATCCAAAAGCCAAAAAAGCACCTAGCTTTTGCCAAAGCCAAAAAGCCAAAAAAAGCCACAACAAAAGGGCCCTTAGCCAAGCTGGTGGGACGGTGAGGCCCGAATTAATAAAGCCACCACCATCCTTCTTCTCCACTCGCCCCTCCCCTCCCCTCCCCATCAATATCCTCTTCAAAGCAGATTAAAGAGGGTGGAGTGCCCCCACGACGGGTGCGGGAGCATGGTCGCCTACAACGAGCTCCACGACCACGAGCTCGCCTGCCCGCACGGCCCGTGCGACTGCACAGAGGCCGGCTGCGACTTCTCCGCCTCGCCAGCAGCGCTCATCGCCCACCTCAGAGAAATCCATTCGATTTGTGTGGACATGATCCCGTACGGCACCGCGATGGCGTTCATCACGGTGCTTGCACCGCCAGAGCCAAGACGTCCGGTCATCTTCTACGGGAACGATGGTACCGTGTTCGTCTGGCACACATATACGCAAGTCCAGCCGAAAAATGGATGCGTGCTGGCCAGCCTATCCGTTGAGTGCGTTAGGTCGGCGGCGTGCGTGTGGCCGGAGTACAAGGTGAGTATGTCGTCGCACGGCAAGCCATTACTTAATCGCTCTGAGATTGGTTTAATGCTCCCCAACTATACGGCCACTATTCTGGCGAACAGCACGACCACGCCGGGCGCCGCCAAATGGTCGGAACTAGAGCGGTCGTTGCAATGGTATCAACCGTGCACGGAGCTGACTATCTGGGTTCGCATCGACAGGTGATACATGCGCCTATCTTAATCTTCGTGTTTATCTAATTGAAATTGCGGTTTATGCAGTACTGAATTAATTAATTTTTGTTGTCAGAAAGTTCACGTCGGACGGAAGTTCCTATTCGGAGCGGCGGGTTTAGGTTGCCAACTATGGGATTTTTTCATTCAGAGGATTCACCAGGGCGGCCCTAACGATGATATATGATCTTATTTGGTGGAGAGGGACTTGCTTGCGTTTCCTATCTTCAGTTAGGGCCCTTTATGTAAACACTAAGCGCTTGATTGTATTCTGTGTTTATGTTCACATACTCTATGGTGTAAAATACTATGGAATCCCATGTCCGATTAAATGCACCTCTGGACCCTGCCAGGCATTTCCCTTGTTATCTTTTCTTTTTACACATACTGTAACCATTGTTTAACGCGCAGTCCATCGGCTTGGGTGCTAGATGCTTCCTCGGGAAGGTACCCTATCTTGCCCATTTGAGAACACACGTCCCTATAATTGCTCAGAAGCCCCGCGAGGGCACGATGGTCTTTTCTGGGTGTATGTAAGATTTTAGCCTTGACCAGCCCTCCGCCCTTCTTCTCTTTCTGTTCTGCTGGTAGCTAGTAACTAGCCTTCACCAGCCCTCCACCCTAACTACTGAGTAGTAAAGTACTACGTATCTCGCAAGCCATGGCTTCATTGAGCCGGGCGGCCCGGCGGCAGGATATCCTAGGGAAGACGATGAGGACTAGGACCGCCGAGAAAAACTCATCTAGCCAGCTAGCGCGTCGTTGTATGGCCACTTATGATCGCCTGAGCATTCTCGCAGAGCAGTCTATCCTCTATTCGATGGAGAGCGAGCCAGTGGGCGAGGGTTCGTCCGGGTAGGTTTCTAGTGGCGTGTCCTCCAGTTCATTCTTATTTTCTAATAACTGTTTTTTCCATTTATTTACATCTCACAGGGCCGGCGGTTCAAACGTCTACCCGGTAACCCCCACGACGGTGGCGCCCCAAGTCCGGTCGTCGGAAGCTGAGTTCGGCCCCGTTTCACGGCCAAGCCAGGTAGGCTGTATGCCTCTATCCACTTTTTTTTTTATACTCCCTCCAATCCATTTGAATAGACTCAGATTTAGTACTCCCTCCGATCCATTTTATTTGACTCAAATTTAGTACAACTTTGTACTAAATCCGAGTCAACTAAAAGGGATCATAGGGAGAATACAACTTTACTAAATCCGTTTTACTACTACTACTACTAAAAGCGATAGGATGGAGTAGTTTATGTAATCACGGCTTTCCTTTTAATTATGTGTTGATGAACACTGTGATATTTGTGGAGCGTCCAAGTGATGTCCATTCCTGTATCAAGATCTGTGCTAGAAATTAGTAGTACTCCTATTTTTTTGCGTGTAATTACTCATATATGAATAGGTTGGATTCTTTTTTGTTCCATACAATGATCGTGCCAGCAAATGGAGGTGAACATGGCCCACATAGGCAGCCAGCTGGGGAATGAACTCTCCCTCACCCCAGAGTTTGAGCCTGTTCACGTAGATTTGGCGTCCGAGAACAAGATCTGCCATAATCTTCAGCAAGGCATCAATACCTTTACTGCCGAGCTCGACAGGCTTAATGAGCAGAACCGCGTTTGTGTGGAACTGCATAACCAGAGCGTCACATTGATGAATGATGATGATGCAAACACCACCATCAAGGGCGAGGGTTCGTCCGGGTAAGTTTCTAGCGGGGTGTCCTTCAGTTGATTCTTATTTTCTAACCGTTTTTACATTTATTTACATCTCACAGGGCCGGCGGTTCAAATGTCTCCCCGGTAACCACAACAACGGTGGCGCCCCAAGTCCGGCCGTCCGAAGCTAAGTTCGGCCCCGTTTACCGGCCAAGCCAGGTAGGCTGTATGCCTCTGTCCACTTGTTTTTTTATAGTTTATGTAATCACTGCTTTCCGATTATTATGTGTTGATGAACCCTGTGGTATTTGTGGAGCGTCTGAGTGTTGTCCATTCCTTTATCAATATCCATGCTAGAAATTAGTAGTCCTATTGTTTGCGGGTAATTAATACTCATATATGAATGGGTTGATTTCTTTTTTTTTCATACAATGATTGTTGTAGCAAAAGGAGGAGAACAAGGCCCACATAGGCAGCCAGCTGGAGAATGAACACTCCCTCACCCTGGAGTGTGATCGTCTTCACAGAGTTTTGGCGTCTGAGAAGGAGATCTCCTTTCATCTTGCGCAATGCGTCGACATGCTTAAGCAGCAGAACGCCTACTGGGTGGAACTGAACAACAAGAGCGTCACATGGATGGATACTGGAAGCAACCTCATCAAGTATCTCATGGAACTGAAGTTGAAATTAAAGCTCAAGAGGCAGATCTCGAGGGTGCTAATGCGCGGACAAACCGCCGTCCTTAAGGCGATTATCAAGGAGAAGGAGGATCTCCGTGCACAGCTAGCGACCTATATCTCGGCGTCCACCAAGAGCGTCCCTGAGTAGGAGATCTTGTTCTGCTAGTTAACTGCTTCATCACCTTAATATCGCCATGTGCTCGTAAAACTGCTAGTTAACTTTCTGTTGGTATGTTGCACATTTGATCTGAACTTTGTGTTTTGCAATGCACAATTGATCAACTACTAGTAAGTGTATATTAAAATGGCGGGATACTCTTTTTAGCGGTGAAAATTTTCCATTTGTTGCTATTGTAGCGAATCTAAGCCCTTCAGAATCTTCCCTATCGTCAAGAAAACTTTCCAAAAACATAAGCATTTTGGAGGGAAACCTTGATGATATAGGCTATGAGGATGATCCTGGGTTGTGGTTCTTAGCGTGATCTGTAGATGGCAATATGCTTCTTGTTCGTACCTGAGGCTATACTGAGGCTGCAAGATGTTCTCTAAGGACACTGTCAGTTATGTTCATATAAGCTAGGGAAGAGATTACTGGTCTTGGAGCATGTTGTCTTTTCGTGGGATTGAATTATCCGCTCACATTGCAGTAAATCATGCATATTTCGATTTATATTTTGGTGGAGTTTCATTCGATTTGAATCATAGGTTTGTGAGAAAATATATATTTAGTTTAAACTAGTGCTCGAATACGTAAGAAGCTATTTAATCACAAGCTAGTCATCCGAATGGGATGAAATATTCATAGATTTTAAAACAAGGCATCTACATATTACTGGATTTTTTTCAAAATTTTCTGAATAGTTTTTTCTTTTTTAGCTTCGAAATAACAGATAGTTTGGAACGTTGGATCTCGAATGAGGGTAGATGGTGGCACCTAGTCACAATGAGACTTGGAAGCATCAAGTCACTGAAGCTCCGTCCGGTTTCCAAACCAAGCTAGGAAAGGCATTGAAAATGAAGTTCTGCTCTAAAACATCTCTCATTTCATTTTGGTGCTCGCGCTGTTGCATGCTGCCCACGTGTTAAGGTACGTGTCTCTGGCATAGAGTACTACGATTATCGGCGAAAAATATATCGTAATGGAAACTGTAAAAAAAAAACCCTCTCTACTCAAGCTGATGTGACGAGACATCACTGCACCAAACGTCGTCGCAAATTTATAGATGGGTGGCGTGCTAGTCTACCATCTACCAACTGTCAAATCGGCGCCCAGTCGCAGCAGCAGCAGCCTAGAGTACTGCCTAGGTTTTGCCCCTTGCATGTCTATCATCTTTTTCTTCACCCTCCCAGAATCACGCGCACGCGCAGGATCTCGATCCCCACCACGCCGCATCGTTCCTTCCATAGCGCTCGCCCTCTCCTCCGAAAACCCCAAGCGCAGTTGCATCCGCCATCCACCTAAATCCATCTTCAAGTGATGGAATATTCTAGGCTTTGCCGGGGCGGCGGGGACGGCCACTTGGAGGCTCTCACCAGCGACAACATCGACCTCATCGCTGCGCATCTGGACGTTACCTACACCGTCCGACTTGCCGCATGTTCCAGGGAGCTCTACGACCGGATCAGCAAGGATGAAGGTAAGATTCACCATTGGGGTGAACCCTGCTACAACTGCTCCCTTAACGTTGTAAGGGCAGTTTGAGAATCGGTGAGTTTGAGCATCATTTATTCAAAAAAAAATCATGCTACAACTGCTAAACTTCACTTCATGTTGTGCCATCATCATTGCTGATGAAAAGCCCATAAATATTTACAACTGCTAAACATTTACTCCATCTCACAGCTTAAGGTGTAAATAAATTGGCGCTACAGTAGGATTAAGTAGGGTTGGCGTGGAAATTAGCTTCCATACTTGCCCCTCATAAATCTCTAATAACTCACTCCTTTTACTCCGTATTTCTCTCTCTTCCCTAAAGTAGCCGCATCAGACTCCTCGTTAACTACCATCTCATGCATGCACCGTATACAACCAATGAGGCACCGGTTTTAGAGGAGATTGACTGGAGGAGCAGTTAATTCAGCGTGAATACCGTGTGCATGCCATAGCTGGGTCAATCGTCTCCCTGTTTTTAGCAAACGAGAAACGGCTGAGAGGGGCATCTTCGGTAGAAATAGGATAGAGTTCGCCCTACGCCTTATGCTTTGATCAAAAATCGAATTTATTTTTACGCCTTAAGCTCTGAGATAGAGGGAGTATATTAGTTAGACACGCCGCGCCGATCATTGCTAGTGCCTTACTATATGACATAAGAAGACCATGTGAAGGAGACATGCATCACCTTTTTTGGTGATGTAACTAGTCGTCCTGTAGCCCTTGTCAAATTCCTCTGATACTGATGGGAGGGCCTGCTCACCCTATACGCTAGTACAGTAGTAGTAGTTGCATTTTTTGGGCTCACACCGGCGAAGGGCGCGAATCGGGCGCATCGGCGCCTCGCGGCACAACGGTTTTCGCGTGTGGGGCCGCCTTGTCAGCGGGAGGACGCGACTGTTCGCATCAAAGGCGACGCGGGAAGGTTGGTAGTCCCCGGCGTTTAATGGTCTCCCGCGCCTAAACCTAGGCGGCCACGAGGGCAGCGGCCGGACACGCGGCGCTCCGGGGCCGCCTACCCCGCCGTAAATGAGGGTAGTTGCCTACCACCAGCATAAAGTACCTACTACGCCGTCCACCCCCGCGGTGCTATCCTCTCATTTCCACCACCGCTTACGCTCCATTCTCTCCTCTCCACCTCAAAAATGCCGTGCCATCGGAAAACGAGGTTCTGTAGGCTTGGCCTCAAAGTCCGCGCGCAGCCTCCACCACCATCGCAGCCGGAGCCGGAGCCGGAGCCGGAGCCGGAGCCGCAGTCCGACGCGGAGTACAGCTCCGATAACGACGAGGACCCACGGTTGAAGGAGGAGTACAGCGAGCACGACCTCCGGATCTTGGAGGCTTCCCAACGGAAGTTCTGCGAGGACAGGGCTCATCGCCATTATGAGGCGTTCGCCCGCCAGCAAGCGATACTCTTCTTCCGGAAGGAGATTTCTCGGCTAAGGACTGAACCGCTGGGACAGCGCCGCCGGCAAGGTCTTTTGACGGCGTCCGCCATGCTCGACCGCCTGAAGCGCGAACAGTGGCTGCGCCAGTGTTGAAGTGCTGGGTATTCATTTTCAACCTGTGTATTCATTTTGCCAAAATCCTCATGTATTTGCCAAATTTTTCCCTGATTTATGAGGAAATTATAAGGTTTTGTCAAAATCTTGGGTATTCAGCTGCATACGCAAGAATACCCCTGGGGCCGCCCCTATCGCGAAGCATGGGACCAGAAGCGGGCACGGACGTAGGCGGCATAGGCGAAGAACGAGGACGAGGCAGACCCGTCGCGCGCCCCAACCGACGTCCATTAGATTAGGATTAAGTTTAAGTTTTATTTAGGCCTCCCCAACCGACGGCATCACTTGTGTTCATGTAGTATTATTATGGTGGTGTACTTGTGTTCATGTACTTGCTTCAGACATGTACTGCTGTGTTTGTTGAAGGAGACATGCATCACCCTTTCTTGGTGATGTCTTCCTGTAGCCCTTGTCAAATTAAATTCCTCACGATGCGATGGGAGGGCTTGCTCACCACACACGTCAGGATGAAGTGGAGAGAAACTACTCGTCCCTTGTTGGACACGGACCATTGGAAACTTATTTTCATTATCAATCCTACGTATTATTTTTGTGGCATATATCTTATATTACACCTTGTCAGTGCCCATGATGATGGACTTGGGTGTCTAGGAATAGGAAGGAGGACACTAGCGAATAAACAAACCGGTCAGCCAAACTGGGCAGCCGATGAAAAGTATGATCAAGTGCGAATCGTCAATAATTTCCGGGGAAAATATATGTTGATATGAACTTGCAAGTGTGGGCTACCCACAAACTATTTGCAAACACGGGCTATGCATCCACCATGCCATGCTATCTATAGTTCTATTCCTGTTGCTTAGTTTTTTCCCAGTTTTATGAGTTGAAGCTGATATACCGTTCCTACGAAATAGCCAAACTAGATCCAGAGGCATAATGTTCAGATTGTGGGCTTCATAAGTATACCATTTGGGTCCATTTTTGTTGTTGCATTGTTCAGGCAACAAGATCAAGCTTGTAGAGAGCTCATCTTCGAAAAAAAGGGAGCTGCCCTGATGATCAGGCCACCAAATGCCAGTGAGCAGACCCGCCCTGGTAGCTTCTGCAAGTTACTGGATGGGCTCATCCCCAGTGCTTTTAAGCCCTGGTTTGAAGGTTTGTGGCCAGAGACCATCAAGCTGAAGATCTCCACCGATTGCATCTGGGAGGTCGGCCTGAAGGAGGAAGATGGCAAGATTGTTATGGACGCACGCTGGTCAGCGTTTGTCAAAGCACATGACTTGAAGATAGGATACTTCACAGTATTCAAGAGGATTGACACCAGATCCTTGAAGGTGCTCGTATTTGATCACGAAAACTGCGAGAAGGTCATCAAGTGTAAAGGCAATCATGCACCACTGGAGGAACAATATGGATCACAGCTCAAATAAGGTGGTGCATGTTCGGTTCTAATTACCACTTTTTTGTAGAGAGGTGGTCAATAAGTATATTTACCACTCTCTTCGATGATGCATTTGTGGTCAACATGATGGTACTCTTATATACTATGTGCGTGGCTCCTTCACACACAATGTTATGTTAAACATGAAGGCTCAATCTGTACTCAATGTCTCTAGTTACATTAGTTAATGCTTGTGTTGGCTGTATTGTGAAGAACACATGCTGTTCAGTTATCTGGTGAAGTCAAAATGCTGCATTTGGTTTCTCGCAAACGTATGCATGCACCAACAAACTCCCCTTCCATAGTTTTCCAACAAATAGCAAACCTCCTGCTGACAAGCATATTAGGCGCAAATGTGCAACCTTCAGTAACGATCAGGCTTCCAAAGATCGCCCCATGTAACCAGACATTTTTTGTGTGTGAGGCTAACCTTACCAATAGAAAAAAAGTACAACTTCCCCCGCTTGGGCCAAAATTTCCCCTTTTGGGTTGCCGTCTACTCCCTCCGGTCCTTTTTAATTGACTCAAATTTAGTACAAAGTTGTACTAAATCCGAGACAATTAAAAGAGACCGGAGGGAGTACATGGTAATTGATGTGGGCCTACTTACTAGGACTATAATGCCCAATAAGTACAAACGGGCAACTCAAACACTTTCGGCCCCTTTTCTAATACAACACGGATACTATGATTCACCACAAAAAACAGGGACATTCTACGTACAAGTTGTTTTTAAAGTGATCAAATATCAGGAGCCAAAAATAATTCAAGAAAAGAAACTTGAGTGTACATAGAGGATGACATGCGGGTCCCATTTAGCAGCAGCGGTATCACTGTTTGAGAGGCTGCACGGGTTCAAAAGAAAAAGGCAAGTGACCAAATACGAGGTGCCAAAAAAATCCAAGAAAAGAAAGTTTTATAGTACATAGAGGATGACATGCGGGTCCCATGAGCCAGCAGGTTCCTCAACGTTTCAAAGGTGGCATGAGATCGAAAGAAAAAGGCAAGTGACCAAAAATCAGGGGGTAAAAAAAATCCAAGAAAAGAAACTTTATTGTACATAGAGGATGAAATGCGGGTCCCATGAGGCAGCTACTTACTCAACGTTTTAGAGGCGGCATGAGATCGAAAGAAAAAGGAAAGTGACCAAATATCAGGAGCAAAAAATAATCCAAGAAAAGAAACTTTTATTGTACATAGAGGATGACATGTGAGTCCCATTTTGCAGCAGCGGTCTCAACGTTTCAAAGGCGGCATGAGATCGAAAGAAAAATGCAAGTGCCAAAACATCAGTAGCAAAAAATAATCCAAGAAAAGAAACTTTATTGTACATAGAGTATGACATGCGGGTCCCATTTTTCAGCAGTGGTCTTAACGTTTCCAAGGGGCACGGGATCAAAATAAAAAGGAAGTGACCAAATATCAGGAGCTAAAAATAATCCAAGAAAAGAAACTTTATTGTACATAGAGGATGACATGCGGGTCCCATTTTGCAGCAGCGGTCTCAACGTTTCCAAGGTGGCACGGGATCAAAAGAAAAAGGAAGTAGCCAGAAATCAGGGGTAAAAATAATTCCAAGAAAGGAAACTTTTATTCTACATAGAGGATGACTTGCGGGACCCACGAGCCAGCAGCTTCCTCAATGTTTCAGAAGCGGCATGATACCGAAAGAAAAAGGCAAGTGACAAATATCAGGTCCCAAAAATAATCCAAGAAAAAACGTTTATTGTACATAGAGGATGACATGCGGGTCCCATTTTGCAGCAGCGTTCTCAACGTTTCAAAGTTGGCATGAGATCGAAAGAAAAAGGCAAGTGACCAATATCAGGAGCCAAAAATAATCCACGAAAGAAACTTTTATTGTGCATAGAGGATGACATGCGGGTCCCATCATGCAGCAGCGGTCTCGACGTTGCCAAGGCGGCATAGGACCAAAAGAAAAAGGAAGTAGGCAGAAATTAGGGGGTCAAAAATAAACTCCAAAAAAAGAAAGTTGATTGTACATAGAGTATGACATGCGGGTCCCATGAGTCAGCAGCTTACTCAACGTTTCCAAGGCAGCAGGGGATCAAAAGAAAATCAGAGGGTGAAAAAAATCCAAGAAAAGAAAGTTTTATAGTACATAGAGGATGACATGCGGGTCCCATGAGCCAGCAGGTTGCTCAACATATCAAAGGTGGCATGAGATCGAAAGAAAAAGGAAAGTGACCAAATATCAGGAGCCAAAAATAATAATCCAAGAAAAGTAATTTTTATTGTACATAGAGGATGACATGTGGGTCAAAGGCCGCAGGGGATCAAAAGAAAAAAAAGGCAAATAGCCAGAAATTAGGGGTAAAAAATAAATCCAACAAAGGAAAGGTTTGTTGTTCATAGAGGCTGACATGTGGGACCCATGAGCCAGCGGCGACCTCAATTTCAAAGGCGGCATATGATCGAAAAGAAAAAGGCAAGTTAGCAAAAATCAGGGGGTAAAAAAAATCTAAGAAAAGAAACTTTATTGTACATAGAGGATGACATGCGGGTCCCATGAGCCAGCACCTTACTCAACGTTTCCAAGGCGGCAGGTGATCAAAAGAAAAAGGAAGCGACCAAATATCAGGAGCAAAAAATAATCCAAGAAAAGAAACTTTTATTGTACATAGAGGATGACATATGGGTCCCACTTATACAAGCTCTTTCGCTCCAAGATCTTGCAAGTTGATTGTACATAGAGGATGACATGCGGGGCCCTTGTGTCAGCAGCTTAATCAACGTTTCCAAGGCGGCAGGGGATCAAAAGAAAAAGGAAATAGCCAAAAATAAGAGGGTGAAAAAAAATCCAAGAAAAGAAACTTTTATAGTATAGAGGATGACATGTGGGTCCCATGAGCCAGCAGCTTCCTCAACGTTTCAGAGGCTGCATGAGATCGAAAGAAAAAGGCAAGTGACCAAAAATAAGAGGGTAAAAAAATCCAAGAAAAGAGACTTGATTGTACATAGAGGATGACATGCGGGTCCCATCAGTCAGCAGCTTACTCAACGTTTCCAAGGCGGCAGGGGATCAAAAGAAAATGGAAATAGCCAAAGATCAGAGGGTGAAAAAAATCCAAGAAAAAAAACTTTTGTAGTACATAGAGGATGACATGCGGGTCCCATGGGCCAGCAGCTTCCTCAACGTTTTTAAGGGCGGCATGAGATCGAAAGAAAAAGGCAAGTGACCAAAAATCAGAGGGTGAAAAATAATCCAAGAAAAGAAACTTTTATTGTACATAGAGGATGACATGCTATCCTAACGTTTCAAATGCGGCTTGAGATCAAAAGAAAAAGAAAGTAGCCAGAAATTAGGGGGTAAAAAAAAACTCCAAGACAAGAAAGTTGATTGTACATAGAGGATGACATGTGGGTCCCACGAGTTAGCAGCTTACTCAACGTTTCCAAGGCGGCAGGTGACATAGGCATCCCAAATGGGCCTGCCGAAGATGGTACCCGGGGTTTACTGGAGGCCCAATACCCGAAGAATAAGAAGATTCGGGAGCCCAAGATTTACTAAGGAAAGATAGAGTTGTAATAGGAAGTGTTGTTTGTAATCTGGCAGGACGAGTTAGAAACCGTCCCGGACTCTGTAAACTTGTATAGCACGAATCCCTCGGCTTCACCTCATATATAAGGGGGAGTCGAGGGACAAAAGAATCAACCGAATCATTGTCTGCAAACCCTAGTTTTCACAATCGTCGAGTACTTTTCGGCTGAAACCTTCGAGATCTACTTACCCTCTACTTCTAACTAAACCCTAGCCTACAATCCATAGGCATTGACAAGTTAATCCCTTGTCAATTGGCGCCGTCTGTGGGAATTAGAGGCGTAAGGAGCTGATCTCGATGGCACGCTCAAGATCTTCGACATCGTCAACCGCAAGCAACACAATGGATCGAGGTAAACAGATCGCTACTGGTCTTGTCGATTTTGTTCCTCACCCACCCTCCCGTTTGGATGCATATGCGTATCTGGCGGAGCCCATGGAGATGACGTTCGGAAGGTTCCACTTTCGCGTCGAGAAGGAAGGATCGTATCGTGTCGAAATTCCGATTTCGTCGGGATCATCAGTGGCCGATTCCGATTTTTCAAGCTATGCATCGTCAAACGAGTCAGGAGAAGAAGAAACCTCGGCGACACGCTACGTCGCATCGAGCAAGAGAGAAACTCGCCAAGATCTTCAACGACATATCGTTTGAGTCATCTGCGGACTCGTATATAAGCGATGGCTCAAGCGATGTCGACAGTCATGACTTCATCGACAAATCTCTCACAGTGGGCAAGGTCTTCATCAATCTCAACGATGATGTCACCAAACCCAACATAGATCTGAGTACAAGGTATCATCAGATTTACGCCATTGAAGGTCAAGAGGAGACATCTGAGGCTTTCGACAGTTTGGGAAATCCATACGTCGATCCCTCCAATCTGCGACAAGGCTTGGGCAACAAATACGTCGGGCCAGAGCCGCGAGATAGAGTTCAACTTTCACAAGCAGCGTGGGACAGAGCTGCGAGAGCTATGAACGGCACAGAACCAATGGCTACCACAGCCACACCAGAAGAATTGCAAGCATATCAATATAGGCTCGCACGAGCTGCCAGGGAATTGGAAAAACAGACAGCTGAGTTGAACAGGAGAAAGGAGGCAGCTTCTGCATCCAGCAGGAGAAGGGCAGATCTAAGTCGACAATCTAGAACTACGGGTGATAGCCATCGGGAGGCGCGGACCAGCAAGATCAAGGCTGCAACACATACCCGAGGCAGAAAGAGAACACTTGGTTCAAAACCTCGACATGTCCTTTATGTCGATAGATACAAGAGGAAACATCATCCCTAAGACACCAGAGGCTGGGTATATGGCGACACATGCTTTTATCCTTGCATCTAAACCACCTCCGGGTGACCCAAGGGAAACACTGTACAATATGGCGGTAGCAGGAGTTGGAGCTATGGGGACAGCATTTATATCAACGCCTCCCGAAGGAGTGGCAAGGCAAAATAGTCCGCGACCCGCAGCAGCAACAGCGGCAGCACCTGAAGGGCCAAGTGGAGCAAGAGACACAGCAGCACAAGCAAGAGTCGACAGAGCGCGGCAAAGCAGAAGGGATCATCGGCAATCCCCAGAACTTAACGACGAAGATATGTGCGGCTTACCATGCTTCACGAGGAGAGTCCGAAAAACGCGAGTCCCCTCAGGATTCAAGTTACCCGATAATTTCAAGAAATTCGACGGCCTTCAAGATCCAGAGGATTGGCTAGTCGACTATCCTGGAGACGGTGAAGCCGACAGAGGAACTAGGGCAACAGCCATGCAAAGCATCCAGGTGCACACGAGTGGTGCCGCACGATCATGGATAAAGAAACTCGCTCCAGGGATCCATCGACAGCTGGGAAAGTTTCGAGGACGTGTTCGTCAAGAACTTCAGATCCACGTGCAAAAAACCCGCATCGTTAGAGGAGTTGAGAGCGTGTCGACAAAAGCCAGATGAGCCAATGAGAAAGTACATCCAGAGGTGGAATATCATCAAAAACTCGGCAGAAAACATATCTGACGAGAGAGCAATAGATGCGTTTGTCGCAGGAGTCAGGCGTGGAGACTTTGTCGAGGATTTGGGAAGGACCAATCCAAGGACAGTATCCGCGTTGATGGAGATAGCAAATAAATGGGCAGATGGAGAAGACGCTGTCCACAACAAACGACACAGGTCGCCAGAGGAGGACCGTGGTCGAAACTATCAACCGAGGCGAAGATTTCCTCGGACGACTTTCGTAACTACGACGCCCAGGGACAAATTTCGGCAGGTTTTCGGACAAATACAGGAGGCAACAGAGATGATTACCAGAGAAGCAGTGAACAGCGAGGTGATAATAGGGATGATTCACGCAACAGGCAAAATAGTGGGCCGAGGTTTCCAAGACCTTTCGTGTCCCCCGAGGAAATGCTGAACGGACCGTGCCAGATGCACTTCTTCCTCGACAAAGAACGGGAAAAGACAGTCAGGGCACTGCAGAAAGATCGTCGAAATTTTCGTGCAATGTTCAGATACGCAGAAAATGCTCACGCTCGAGCAGCACAGAGAAACCCTCGGGAGCCTAGGAGCGAGGTTCATCTACCGCCACCTCCCGCGATTACAGAGGACAATCGACACCAGCTAAGAATAGCGGCAGCACCTGCACCACCACCCTATGTTGATCCTAACTCCAACGGAGCAGTGTTGATGATTCAGAAGGGAAGGCCGTCCAATAGAGCTCAAAAAGTAATCTCACGACAGGTGTTTATGGCAGAGAAAATGCCTCCACCAACAGTTGAGTACCTTAATTGGTCAGGACAAGATATCGGCTTCACAATAGCAGATCATCCGCAGCAAGTTCCTCGACCAGGGCAGTCAGCACTTATTCTGCCACAGCTTATCGCAGGATTTGATGTCTCTCGAGTGTTCATAGACGGCGGCAGCAGCTTGAACCTCATGTATGCAGATACATTGAGGAAGATGAACATATCCTTAGCAAACTTGAAACCAACAGACACAAGATTCCACGGCATCACACCAGAGAAACCAAGTTATCCATTGGGAAAAATCAATCTCGATGTTCAATTTGGGACCCGAGAAAATTATAGAATCGAGAAGCTCGAATTTGAAGTCGTGGATTTTCCATCACAATACCACGCTCTGTTGGGACGACCAGCATATGCTAGATTTATGGCAGTACCACACTATACATACCTGTTGTGGAGGTTGCCCGGACCAAAAGGACCAATCACAGTCAAGGGAAGCTTTGCCTTAGCCGATAAGTGCGACAAGGATTTTCACAGGTTGGCAGAAACTTTCGGGATGCAAGCCGAGTACTTGGCGTCAAAAAGCATGACTGATTACGACGTACTGCCAGACGCTGGAAGGGCAAATAAAGAATCAACTTTCAACACAGAGAAAAATTCTAAGGAGGTGCAGATTCACCCGACAGATCCAAAAAAGACGACATCTATCGCAAACGATATGGATATCGCATAGGAAAGCGCGCTCGTCAAGTTCCTCCGTGAGAACTGGAAAATCTTTGCATGGTGTCCAGCTGACATGCCAGGAGTACCCAGGGAACTTGCCGAGCACCACCTAAATTTGGATCCAACAGCGAAACCAATCAGACAACCTTTGCGGCTTTTTTCGGAACCAAACCGAAAAGCCATGCTTTCAGAAATAAATCGACTCGAAGAAGCTGGTTTTATCAGAGAAATATCTACAGAAGCCACATGGGTAGCTAACCCAGTGATGGTGCCGAAGAAAAACACGACAGTCCTTCGCATGTGCGTCGACTTTACGTGTCTCAATAAACATTGTCCTAAGGATCACTTTCCCCTCCCAAGGATCGATCAAATTATCGACTCCACGGCAGGTTGCGAACGTCTTTCCTTCTTGGATGCATACTCTGGTTATAACCAGATCAGATTAAAAGAAGATGATGAAGCCAAGACAGCTGCTTTATTACACCTTACGGCGTGTTTTGCTACAAGACAATGCCCTTTGGTCTAAAAATGCGGGAGCAACATATCGTAGGATGATGCGAAGTGTTTAGCAACACAGATCGGGAAAACGTGCAAGTATACATCGATGATGTCGTCATAACATCAAAAAAGGGGACAACGTTGATCGAGGATCTCAAAGAAACTTTTGACAACCTCGACAAATTCTGCCTCAAAAGCCGAACCCGATGAAGTGTTCTTTTGGCGTCCCAGCAGGAGAACTTCGGGGTTTCTAGTTTCGGCAAGAGGGATTGAAGCAAATCCCGACAAAATACAAGCCATAGTAACAATGAGAAAGCCAACAAAGTTGAAAGAAAGACAGCAGCTAACTATTCGAGACGCAGCTTTGAGCAGGTTCGTCGCCATGTTAGGAGAAAAGCGTTACCATTTTATGCGCTGATAAAACAAGGAGATAAATTCCAGTGGAACGAAGAGGCCGACAGAGCTTTCGAGGATCTGAAGCGAAAAATCTCGACACCACCAATCCTGGTGGCTCCAAAGGAAAAGGAACCTCTCCTGCTATATATTGCAGCCACGCCCCAAGTGGTTAGCACGGTATTAGTTGTCGAAAGAGAAGAAGAAGGGAAAATCCATGGAGTGCAGCGGCCAGTATACTTCGTGAGCGAAGTCTTGTCACCTTCAAAACAAAGGTACCCTCAGTACCAAAAACTAGCATATGGAGTGTTCACGACAAAGACGAAAATTGCGCCACTATTTTTCGGCACACCCGATCATAGTGGTCAATGAAGCTCCCTTATCAAATATACTGAATAACCCAGAAGCTACGGGTCGTGTCTCCCTTTGGGGAATAGAACTTTCCCCTCGGGACATCACGTATGAAAAGAGAAAAGCAATAAAGTCGCAAATACTGCCAGACTTCATCGCAGAATGGATGGAGTTGCAAAATACAGGACCTCCAGATTTATCGAGAACTTGGACCATGAACTTTGATGGGTCCAAGAGACTAGAAGGAGCTGGCGCAGGAGTAGTACTCATATCACCTGAAGGCGACAAATTAAAGTACATCCTCCGGATGACGTTCCTTAACGCATCTAACAATGAAGCAGAATATGAGGCTCTCATACACGGGATGAAGATGGCAAAAGCCTGCGGAGCAACTCGATTAAAAATCTTTGGCGACTCACAGTTGGTGGCTCAGCAAGTTATGAACCAATGTGATGCAATCAATGATAGCATGATGGCATACAAGGAGGTGTACAACGAGCTTGAGAAGTTATTCGATGGATGCGAAGTAAATCATATTAGCAGGTTGAGCAATGACGAAGCCGACGTTCTTGCAAACATCGGGTCACAGTGCCTTCCAATCCCGCCAGGTGTATTATGGGAAGAGATAACTGAGTTATCCACTAAGCCAACAAAGTCTAAAAAGAAGGACAAGAAACCCTCGGGGGCTGCCAAGGAAAAGCAAGAGGACGAAGAAGAAGATCAGGACTTGGTCATGGTGATACAGATACCGTGGATGCAGCCGTACATATCATACATCATGAGGAAAGAAATACCCGATGATCCAGTTGAAGCAAGGCGAGTAATTCGACGCTCCAAAGCTTTTACGGTGGTCAAGGGAGAATTGTATAAGCGAAGTATTTCAGGCGTCTTGCAAAGGTGCGTTACACCCGAAGAAGGAAGAATAATCCTGAAGGATGTACACGAAGGAATATGTGGCCACCACGCAAGTAGTCGAGCTATCGCAGCCAAGGTTTTTCGGGCAGGATTCTACTGGTTGACAGCAATCGAGGACGCCAAGGACATAGTAAGAACTTGCGACGCATGTCAAAGGTTCGCCGCAAAACCTCACTCTCCAAAGCAAAGAGCTAGCACCAATACCATTGTCTTGGCCCTTTGCTCAATGGGGACTTGATATGGTGGGTAAGTTACACAAATCCTGGCCAGGAGGAAAGGAGTACATGCTAGTAGCTGTCGATAAGTTTACAAAGTGGATAGAAGCGAAGCCGATAAATTCACCAGATGGAGCATCCGCAGTAAAATTCGTAAAAGGCCTCGTCTTCAGATTTGGAGTGCCCCACAGCATCGTCACAGACAACGGTAGCAACTTCACATCCCATGAATTCAAAGATTATTGCGAAGAGGTGGGTATTAAGCTGAACTTTGCGTCAGTCGCACATCCTCAAACCAATGGGCAAGTCGAGAAAGCCAATGGCATCATCTGCAATGGTATTAAGAAACGCTTGTTAGGACCACTGGAAAAAGCTCGACATACCTGGCCAGAAGAACTACCAAGCGTGTTGTGGAGCATCCGAACAACACCAAACACAAAGAACGCAGAAACTCCGTTTTTCCTGGTTCATGGAGCAGAGGCAAGATTACTACCAATCGAGATAGAGCACAACTCTCCACGTGTCTCTGAATATGATGAAGAAACGTCGAGAAGAGCGCTAGAAGATGACGTCGATGCACTTGATGAAGCTCGAGATGAAGTATTATCTCGGGTAACTAAATATCAGCAGGACTTGAAAAATTACCACAGCCGACGATTGCGGCCAAGATCTTTTCAGGTGGGAGACCTAGTCCTTCGACTCACGCAAAAAAGTCATGAAAAACTCGAGTCACCGTGGCTTGGCCCTTACATCGTCACGGAAGTAATCGGAGGAGGAGCATACAGAATAAAGGACAAGAAGACAGGGGTGGAGGAGCCAAACCCCTGGAACGTGGCGCAACTTAGGCGTTTTTACGCCTAGAGTCAAAATATAGTCTTTGTAAAGCTTCAATGTACTGAAACGCCCGCGAGTTTTCAGACGCACTCTTTTCCTTTTTCGGGGCACCGAGTGGGGCCGGAGAAGGTTTTTAATGAGGCGGGCTCGCGGTGTTGCAATATAATAAAGATAGTGACAATATAACTTTTCTTCTTTATCGACATGACCAAAGTCTTCGCTCCGACGAATTTCAACATAGTTCATCGACAAAAAAAAAAAAAAAAAAAAAAAAAAAAAAAACCTTGCCTTGGTATTCAGATACCTCGTGAGTAAACAAAAATACAAAATAGTACTCAATAAAAACTCGGGGGATCATATTCGCCCTAAAAATATAAATGCCTTGGTTCAAAACCTCGCAAACATACAAATATAGTAAAGAGTCACCGAAACACTCGGGGGCTAAACAAACAGACAAATATAATGATTGCTTTACAATATAGTCATGGATTACAAAGAAGAAATATCTACAAGAAGAAAATAACTAGTCTTGATTCAATATGTCATCAAGAGTAATTCTGTTTTCCTCAGGAGCGGCACCAAGGAAATCGGCATAATGGCCATCGGCAAAAAAGTCGGCATCCATCCGAAGCAGGTCCTCAATCATTTCTTCGGCTATAGGCGTAACCTTTGTGTTAATCCTGTCAATACCAACTCTCCGACGTTTTACCTTTTGATGAACCCTCTCGACAACCTGGGTAAGGTCAAGCTTCGAGTGGCAGATCTGGAGCATGATAAGAGCAAATCTGGCGCCAGCTACCAATTGGGCTTTGACAAAATCATGGATACTGCGCGCATCCTTGAACCTTTCCATCAATTCAGGAAGAGTTTTTGGTTGGGCGTTCCGAGGAAACATGGAGTTATAAACCATGGACAAGGACTTGGTACAGAAGTCAAGGAAATCGCGAGTTTGAGAGGCGCGATCTTGAAATCTGACAATTTGGCGGGTCCTCTCCGGGGTAGCCCAAAACAAAGAACCATGGTCCAGGGAAAGATTAACAAGGAGGGTTGTCCTAGCATTTACCCTCTCTTCTTCGGCAGCAGCATCAGTAAAGGCACCTATCAAAACAAAGAAGTGGAAACCTTTAAAAGACAGTAGCATGAAGATGGAAGATATCAGAGGATGAAACAGACATACCCGACATATCTGCACTGGCTTCATTCATTAATTCGAGCATGAAATTTTCTCGAATAGTCGCCTTTTCAGCCTCGGAAGCAGCAATTTCCTTAGCAGCTACGGCCTCGCGAGCTTGTTGAAGAGCAATTTTTTCGGCTTCAGATGACTTACGAGATTGCTCCATCATCACAAGTGTTTGCTTCTTCGCATACTGAAGTTGTTGCCGAAGTTCATCCAGTTCTTGCGACAAGGTATCGTCAACAGGAGCGGTATCACCAAAAGCTTTCCTCGCGCGGGAAGAAGAAGGCGAAACATTGGAAGGAGCAGAAGATGGAGTATAGTTATCAAATATCAACTGAAAAATAAACAAGACAACATCAAATAACAAGCAAAGATAGAAGTCTTCATTAATCTCTTGGAATAATTACAAGGGCATTACAAAGGAGTTAAGAAAGTTCGTGTCGCCTAATGACTACTTTGGCGACAGAAGCAAAAGAAACCGAAAGAAACACAGAGGGATGCAACTAGACCTGCGGCCTCGAGGTGCTAGGAGTTGAAGCTGGCTTGATCCCCGTATACGCCAAGATCTTCTTCGTGTTGGGCTTGGCCGCCTTGATCAGCGACCTCCATCTTGATCGCTCTATCTCGACCGGTGTCGCCAACCTTCATCCAATCAAGCGTCCGTTGGCTGTCGCAACCAGGGCAACAAAGATTTCGACAAAGAACCTTCATATTCTCCCGACGCATCTTCAATCCCAGGTCTTCCGAAGCATTAAACATCTTGGCGAGGTTAAGGAAAGTTGCGGGTTCTTCTTTCTTCGAAAGAAATAAGGGAACAACGCCGACAATCCTGCATTAGCATTTGCCACGCCTTCACGAATTTCGCGCCCGTGAAACTCCAGAAGAGAAAGTGCGTCAAGGAGAGGATCGTTGACAGGATTATCCAGATCAAAATCCTGGTTTGTTTGGGCTGCCACACGAGACAAGACATCAGTCAAACAACCAAGAAACAGAAGTGCAAGAAAATAAAAGGGATTGATAATATTACTCGTAGTACGTCGACTTTGCGACTTCAAACACTTGAGGATTCCTTCGTCACGAGAAGCTTGTGCAGCTTTGAGCTCATCCAAGGCAGTTGTCGCATCCTCAAGTTTCTTCTGCAGCTTCCTCGACACCAGCAGCTTTCGCCTTAGCTTCATCAGCTTCGACCTTGGCTTTGCTAGCAGCGAGTTCGGCTTTCTTGCGAGCCGCCTCACTTTGCTCAAGTTTTTGAGCCAAAGGCCGGCGCGTTCGTTAGCCTCTGCAAATTTCTCTGTCGAGATATGGGAAAAAGAGAGAAGAAAGATCAAAAAATCGCGGCAAGCAACAGGAGTGACAAATTAAGGAAAACGACAAGTATGACAATGTTACCTTCGGCTCTATTAGCATATTCACGGTACCCAATAAATTGGGAACCGATGCGGAGAAGATCCTTGATCATAGGCTGTTCAACGTGAACACAGTAAGAGAAACATCGGCATAAAAAAAAAAAAAAAAAGAGATGTGAAGAAATAAAATAAAGAAAATATAGATGTCGACAAACTTACATCATCTAGGAGCGGGGGCGACGAACTGCCCAATTGAGGGGCAGGATCAACAATCTTTTCAACCCGTGCCCTTTTTGGTGAAGGGACACGGGGGCTCGAAGGAGTAGATGTATCAACATTTTGTTGAGGAGGCGACGATTCCTCCCCTTCAACTGGTTTTTCTGAAATTACTAAAGTATGTGACGTGCCTGCTCGAGCAGCCACATCTAAAGTTGGAGTTTCTTCATCATCACTGTGACAAAATAGTGGCAGCATAAAAAGCAAGGCAAAATAAAATTCTTCAAATAAAAAAGGAAAAGAGCAAGGAACCTACGAGCTGATGATACTCTCGATGTATGGATCATAAGCTGCTTTTCGAGGTGCAGGAGCAGTTTCTTCGGGTTTCGAGGTCCCGGAATCTTCGGCATTGCTCCTTTTCCTTTTGCTCTTCGGAGAAACAGCAGGAGGAGGAGATTGTGCTGATGTTGTATCTTCAGAGGCAGCATCCTTCTCAGTAGATCCCGCAGATTTTCGAGAATCTGCGGGTTCATTCACAAAAGAGGGGGTCTCCTGGTTGACATCATCGACAACGGCTCTTTCTTCGACCTCTCCATCCTCAGGAAGAGGAGGAAGGGAAGCCATAGTAGGATGATTCTACAAAGAAATAGTGACAAAAGAGAATAAGTGAGATACCACTGCAAATAAGATACGAGGAACAGTTCAAAACAAGATAAAACTTCGAGAAGACAAAATACCTCGGGAAGAGGATTGGAAGCACTGTATGGTTCCACTCGACAGGAGGAGGGAATAGGATCCTTCTTGCCTAATCGAGAAATTCTTCGAACCAATTTTTCCAAGTCCTTTACGTAAAGATCACCGGAGATTCTCGTTGGCGTCATTTTCACTGTAATACGTCCAAAGGGGATTTTTGCGAGCCCGAAGAGGCTGCACTCTAATCCTAAGGAAGTAGGCAGTAATTTGAACACCAGATAGCTCTTTGCCTCGAGTGTTTTGAAGATGACGGATACGAGCCATGAGCGCCTCGTCGCTTTTTCTCTTCTTCGTAAGCTTCGGCATCCCAGAACGGCGACGCTGAATCTCGGCACTTCCGTCGAAAGGAACTATGTTGTGCTCCACAGAATTGGCGCTTTCTTCGTGGATGTAGAGCCACTTTTTGCGCCATCCTTGGACAGAATCAGGAAACTTGACGTCGAAATAATCGACATCAGTCCGAACACAGATAACAACGCCACCTATGTTATAAGTGACGTTGTGGGAGCCATTACGGCGGAGGCAGAAAATGCGCTTCCACAGAGCCCAATTGGGAGTGATTCCGAGGAAGCATTCGCAAAGTGTGATAAAAATAGAAATGTGAAGGATGGAATTGGGAGTCAACTGGTGCAGTTGAATCCCATAAACAAAAAGAAGGCCGCGGAGGAAATCGTGGATTGGGGTTGAAAGGCCGCGGATCAGGTGATCAACAAAACTAACCCGATACTCCATTGGAGGCTTGGGGTAGCTTTCTTCGCTAGGAAAGCGGATGGCGTCCTCCTTCGTCATGAGGCCGAGCCTCTTCAGCGTGTTGATGTCTTGATTGGAGATTTTGGATCTCTCCCACTCAAGATCCTCGGCGGCCATCTTGGATTCCGGCGTGCTGTGGCGAGTCAGACGCGTGCGCGGTGGCATCAACGGCAGTGGGCAGAGCAATGTATGTGCGTACGGAAGATTGGAGAGAGTTGGGCGCAGGGGAAGTTTTGCGAAGAGGAACAGGTGAGCGGCGCAAGCGAGGGATGAAACGAAGGTTGAAGAAGGGTTTATATAAGATTCGGGTGAAGCAAAGGTGCCGTTGGATGAAGAAATCGTGTGGTGAGGATGGATCTTCTAGACACAAGGGCAAAAGAGTATTTTTACTGAAATAGGCGTTACCGTACGTGCGCCAGGAAAAGCGGAGGACGTGTGTCCACTACTTGCACGACGTGTCAACGTAGTCGAAGCAATGGACCCACAGGCAGAAAAATCACGACTATTCGAGGAGGATGAAGTAAATTTGATTAAGGGAAGTATGTCGACAAGAAAAACGGCGACGTAAAGAATTATTCAATACCTCGGGAACCTTTGGTCAAATACAAGTTTTTGCCCAAATGCTCGGGGGCTACTTCAGAAAAAAGTAAATTTTCGAGTATGATAAATATAGAAATTGCGGGAGCCTACAACCAAGCACAAGTCCTTGGCTGTAGCCTCGGGGGCTACTCCCATCGAGAACGCTGTTCGCGCACCCGAGAGATAAAAAAAAAGAGAGAAGAAGAAAGAGATCATATTGGGAAGTAATGAAAATATAGCGACAAGGTGGACTAAAATGTTGAGCCTACAACCAAGCACAAGTTCTTGGTTGTAGCCTCAAGTTACTCCCATCGGGAACGCTGTTCGCGTGCCCGATGAAATTAACAAAAATAGAAAAACAAGAGAGTATATTTCGAGTTATAATTAACTCTACATATACTCCCATCGAGAACAATATAAGTCATATATGACTTCGATAAAATGTGCCATTCCAACAGCCGGAAAAGCACTCGACAATATATTCTCAGAACGCCGGTTGCGATCAATTTCTGAATGCCGCAAATTTGCGAAGGTAAGACCCCAGATCCGTTACGCTGGGCGTGGCATCGCCAAAGACTGCGCTTCTGCTACTTTTATCCGTATCAACAGATACGAAGAAAAATCCTAACGGACGCGTTAGGGTACCCGATAAATTTGACTCGGGACTCGACGTAATGGTAAGACCTTAAGCGGCACTCGTCGACGTTACACCAAGATCCCGAGATCATGTCCGGGGGACGTGATTTTGAAGTAGGTTTTTGCGGATTGCCACTAGAGCAGTTAACTAGTACCTGATCCGTCGATGAACTAGCCCCAATTACCGCATCCCCGTACAATATAGAATTTTATGTGAAGAAATATAAAAGGTTAAAGCTTTCGAGTAAAAATAAACAATGGAGATTTTCCCGACTCTACGATTCAAGCAAAATCTCGGGGCTATCGACATAGGCATCCCAAATGGGCCTGCCGAAGATGGTACCCGGGGTTTACTGGAGGCCCAATACCCGAAGAATAAGAAGATTCGGGAGCCCAAGATTTACTAAGGAAAGATAGAGTTGTAATAGGAAGTGTTGTTTGTAATCTGGCAGGACGAGTTAGAAACCGTCCCGGACTCTGTAAACTTGTATAGCACGAATCCCTCGGCTTCACCTCATATATAAGGGGGAGTCGAGGGACAAAAGAATCAACCGAATCATTGTCTGCAAACCCTAGTTTTCACAATCGTCGAGTACTTTTCGGCTGAAACCTTCGAGATCTACTTACCCTCTACTTCTAACTAAACCCTAGCCTACAATCCATAGGCATTGACAAGTTAATCCCTTGTCAGCAGGGGATCAAAAGAAAAAGGAAATAGCCAAAAATCAGAGAGTGAAAAAAAACCCCTAGAAAATAAACTTTTGTAGTACATAGAGGATGACATGCGGGTCCCATGAGCCAGCAGGTTCCTCAACGTTTCAAACGTGGCATGAGATCGAAAGAAAAAGGCAAGTGACCAAATATCAGGAGCCAAAAATAATCCAAGAAAAGAAACTTGATTGTACATAGAGGATGACATGCGGGTCCCATTGTGCGGCAGTGGTCCCAACGTTTCAAATGCGGCTTGAGATCAAAAGAAAATGAAAGTAGCCAGAAATTAGGGGGTCAAAAAAAACTCCAAGAAAGGAAAGCTTTATCGTTCATACAGGCTGACATGTGGGACCTATGAGCCAGCAGCTTACTAAACGTTTCAAAGGCGGCAGGGGATCAAAAGAAAAAGGAAATAGCCAAAAATCAAAGGGTGAAAAAAATCCAAGAAATCAAACTTTTATTGTACATAGAGGATGACATGCGGGTCCCATGAGTCAGCAGATTCCTCAACGTTTCAAACGTGGCATGAGATCGAAAGAAAAAGGCAAGTGACCAAATATCAGGAGCCAAAAATAATCCAAGAAAAGAAACTTTATTGTACATAGAGGATGACATGCGGGTCCCATTTTGCGGCAGTGGTCCCAACGTTTCAAATGCGGCTTGAGATCAAAAGAAAATGAAAGTAGCCAGAAATTAGGGGGTCAAAAAAAACTCCAAGAAAGGAAAGCTTTATCGTTCATACAGGCTGACATGTGGGACCTATGAGCCAGCAGCTTACTAAACGTTTCAAAGGCGGCAGGGGATCAAAAGAAAAAGGAAATAGCCAAAAATCAGAGGGTGAAAAAATCCAAGAAATCAAACTTTTATTGTACATAGAGGATGACATGCGGGTCCCATGAGTCAGCAGATTCCTCAACGTTTCAAACGTTGCATGAGATCGAAAGAAAAAGGCAAGTGACCAAATATCAGGAGCCAAAAATAATCCAAGAAAAGAAACTTTATTGTACATAGAGGATGACATGCGGGTCCCATTTTGCAGCAGCGGTCTCAACGTTTCCAAGGCGGCACATGACCAAATGAAAATGAAGTAACCAAATCGTGGGGTGAAAACAATCCAAGAAAAGAAAGATTTCAATTGGGCTGCATCTGGACATCTGGGCCTTCGAACTATCCTTCTGGGCCTTTTGACTCGTACAATTTCAGCCCACTCCAGAACATGAAAGTTCGGATTTTTCTCAAAAAAAAAAAAACAGGAAAGTCCTATGCTTCGCCAAAACAAAAAACAAGGAGATTCAAGATATAAGTTGTAAAAATAAAGATTTAATTTATCCGTTTGCAATAGCTCGGAGCGAAATACACTGTTTATTGTCTGCAAAATAATCAAGATATCACATGTTTCTTGTACGGGAGGCCGACATCAGGGACCCATGAGCCAAAGAATTCGTCAACATTTCAAAGGCGGCAGGGGATCGAAAATAAAAATAAACCAAATATCAGTTGGTAAAAAAATCCAAGAAAAGAAAACATTTATCGTTCTGAGAGGATGACATGCGGGACCGATGAGGCAGCAGCATCCTCAACGTTTCCAAGGCGGCAGGGGATCAAAAGAAAAAGGAAATAGCCATAAATTAATTAGGGGTTCAAAATAAATCCATCAAAGGAAAGTTTTATTGTTCATAGAGGATGACATGTGGGACCGACCTGCCAACAGCGTCCTCATCGTTTCAAAGGGGGCAGGAGATCAAAAGAAAAAGGCAAATAGCCAGAAATTAGGGGTAAAAAATAACTCCAAGAAAGGAAACTTTTATTGTTCGTAGAGGATGACATGCGGGACCCATGAGCCAGCAGCTTACTTAACGTTTCAAAGGCGGCATGAGATCAAAAAAAAAGGCAAGTGACAAAATATCAGGAGCCCAAGATAATCCAAGAAAAGAAACTTTATTTACATAGAGGATGACATGCGGGTCCCATTTTGCAGCAGCGGTCCCAACGTTTCAAATGCGGCTTGAGATCAAAAGAAAAAGAAAGTAGCCAGAAATTAGGGGGTCAAAAAAAATCCAAGAAAATAAAGTTGATGGACATAGAGGATGACATGCGGGTCCCATGAGCTAGCAGCTTACTCAACGTTTCCAAGGCGGCAGGGGATCAAAAGAAAAAGGAAATAGCCAAAAATCAGAGGGTGAAAAAAAACAAAGAAAATGAACTTTTATAGTACATAGAGGATGACATGCGGGTCCCATGAGCCAGCAGGTTCCTCAACGTTTCAAACGTGGCATGAGATCGAAAGAAAAAGGCAAGTGACCAAATATCAGGAGCCAAAAATAATTCAAGAAAATAAACTTGATTGTACATAGAGGATGACATGCGGGTCCCAATTAGCAGCAGCGGTATCACCGATTGAGAGGCTGCACGGGATCGAAAGAAAAAGGCAAGTGACCAAATATCAGGAGCCAAAAATAATCCAAGAAAAGAAATTTTATTGTACGTAGAGGATGACATGCGGGTCCCATTTTGCAGCAGCGGTCTCAACGTTTCCAAGGCGACACAGAACCAAAAGAAAAATGAAGTAGCCAGAAATCAGGGGGTGAAAAAAATCCAAGAAGAAATATTTCAATTGGGCTGCATCTGGACATCTGGGCCTTCGAACTATCCTGCTTGGCCTTTTGACTCGTACAATTTCAGCCCACTCCAAAACAGGAAAGTTCCGAATTTTCTAAAAAAACAGGAAAGTCCTATGCTTCGCAAAGACAAAAAAAAAGGAGATTCAACATATAAGTTTGTTTATGTAAAAATAAAGATTTAATTATCCGTTTGAAATAGCTCAGAGCGCAATACATTGTTTATTGTCTGCAAAATAATCAAGATATCACATGTTTCTTGTACGGGGAGGCTGACATCGGGGACCCATGAGCCAACAACGTCGTCAACGTTTTAAAGGCGGCAGGGGATGGAAAGAAAAAATAAACCATAAATCTGTTGGTAAAAAATCCAAGAAAAGAAACATTTTCGTTCTGAGAGGATGACATGCGGGACCCATGAGGCAGCAGCATCCTCAGTGTTTATTGTTCATAGAGGTTGACATGTGGGACCCGTGAGCCAGCAGCGTCCTCAACGTTTTAAAGGCTGCACGTGATCGAAAGAAAAAATAAGCCAAAAATCGTTTGGTCAACAAAATCCAAGAAAATAAACATTTACCGTTCTGAGAGGATGACATGCGGGACCCATGAGGCAGCATCCTCAACGATTCCAAGGCGGCAGGGGAAATATCCAGAAATTAATTAGGGGTTCAAAATAAATCCATCAAAGGAAACTTTTATTGTTCATAGAGGATGACATGTGGGACCGACCTGCCAACAGCGTCCTCATCGTTTCAGAGGGGGCAGGAGATCAAAAGAAAAAGGCAAATACCCAGAAATTAGGGGTAAAAAATAACTCCAAGAAAGGAAACTTTTATTGTTTGTAGAGGATGACATGCGGGTCCCATTTAGCTGCAGCAGTCTCACTGTTTGAGAGGCGGCAGGGGATCGAAAGAAAAAGGCAAGTGAACGAATATGAGGTGCCAAAAATAATCCAAGAAAAGAAAGTTTTATAGTACATAGAGGATGACATGCGGGTCCCATTTAGCAGCAGCGGTATCACCGTTTGAGAGGCGGCAGGGGATCGAAAGAAAAAGGTAAGTGACCAAATATGAGGTGCCAAAAATAATTCAAGAAAAGAAAGTTTTATAGTACATAGAGGATGACATGCGGGTCCCAGTTAGCAGCAGCGGTATCACCGTTTGAGAGGCGGCAGGGGATCGAAAGAAAAAGGTAAGTGACCAAATATGAGGTGCCAAAAATAATTCAAGAAAAGAAAGTTTTATAGTACATAGAGGATGACATGTGGGTCCCAGTTAGCAGCAGCGGTATCACCGTTTGAGAGGCGGCAGGGGATCGAAAGAAAAAGGCAAGTGACCAAATATGAGGTGCCAAAAAAAATCCAAGAAAAGAAAGTTTTATAGTACATTGAGGATGACATGCGGGTCCCATTTAGCAGCAGCGGTATCACCATTTGAGAGGCGGCAGGGGATCGAAAAAAAAAGGCAAGTGACCAAATATGAGGTGCCAAAAAAAACTCCAATAAAAGAAAGTTGATTGCACATAGAGGATGACATGGGGGTCCCATTTAGCAGCAGCGGTCTCAACGTTTCCAAGGCGGCAAGGGATCAAAAGAAAAAGGAAGTAGCCAGAAATCAGGGGGTCAAAAAAAATCCAAGAATAGAAAGAATTTTGGTTCATAGAGGATGACATGCGGGACCCATGATCCTGCATCGTAAACGGCTCGATCGGAGAACGTTGAACGAGATGGCGCGATCGAGAAAAAAAACAATGCCAGAGAGGCTGCCATCTGGGCCCTACATCCCTCGGCGGTGCGGATTTGTGTTGACTCGGCCGGCGAACCCGAGATTTCGAGATGCACCACGTCCCGGGCCACCATACGCGACGTTTTGGCTGCTTTCGTCGGGCTAGGTGGCCTCAAAAACGAGAAAAAAAAAAGTTTTGACATGCACCACGGAGGGACCCAAAATCGTCGGCCATGGTACACCAGCAACCACGGCGCGACTTCAACTTCGTCGGCCATGGCAACTTTTCTTGTAGTGCAACTTGTAACATGTATATCTTATGGATAGTTGTCAATGCAAAGCAATATAACAAGTGCAATAAGCAAGTATGTAAGAATCAATGCACAGTTAACACAAGTGTTTGCTTCTTAAGATAGAAGGAAGTAGGTAAACTGACTCAACATAAAAGTAGAAGAATGGCCCTTCGACGAGGGAAGCATTGATTGCTATATTTGTGCTAGAGCTTTGGTTTTGAAAGCAAGAAACAATTTTGTCAATGGTAGTAATAAAGCATATGCATCATGTAAATTATATCCTACAAGTTGCAAGCCTCATGCATAGTATACTAATAGTGCCCGCACCTTGTCCTAATTAGCTCGGATTACCTGGATTATCATCGCAATGCATATGTTTTAACCAAGTGTCACAAAGGCGTACCTCTATGCCGCCTGTACAAAGGTCTAAGGAGAAAGCTCGCATTGGATTTCTCGCTATTGATTATTCTCAACTTAGACGTCCATACCGGGACAACATAGACAACAGATAATGGACTCCTCTTTTATGCATAAGCATTCAACAATTATTAATTTTCTCATATGAGATTGAGGATATTTGTCCAAAACTGAAACTTCCACCATGGATCATGGCTTTAGTTAGCGGCCCAATGTTCTTCTCTAACATTATGCAATGCTCTAACCATTTTGGTGGTAAATCTCCCTTACTTCAGACAAGACGAACATGCATAGCAACTCACATGATATTCAACAAAGAGTAGTTGATGGCGTCCCCAGGAACATGGTTATCGCACAACAAGCAACTTAATAAGAGATAAAGTGCATAAGTACATATTCAATACCACAATAGTTTTTAGGCTATTTGTCCCATGAGCTATATATTGTAAAGGTGAAGGATAGAAATTTTAAAGGTAGCACTTCAAGCAATTTACTTTGGAATGGCGGAGAAATAACATGTAGTAGGTAGGTATGGTGGACACAAATGGCATAGTGGTTGGCTCAAGGGTTTTGGATGCATGAGAAGTATTCCCTCTCCATACAAGGCTTAGGCTAGCAAGGTTGTTTGAAGCGAACACAAGCATGAACTAGTACATCAAAACTTACATAAAAGACATATTACAAGCATTATAAGACTATACATCGTCTTCCTTGTTGTTCAAACACCTCACCAGAAAATATCTAGACTCTAGAGAAACCACTCATGCAAACCAAATTTTAACCAGCTCTATGTATTTCTTCACTAATAGGTGCAAAGTATATGATGCAAGAGCTTAAACATGAGCACAACAATTGCCAAGTATCACATTATCCAAGACATTATAGCAATTTACTACATGTATCATTTTCCAATTCCAACCATATAACGATTTAACGAAGAAGAAACTTCACCATGAATACTATGAGTAGAAACTAAGGACATACTTGTCCATATGCAACAGCGGAGCGTGTCTTTCTCCCACGCAAAGAATGCTAGGATCCATTTTATTCAAACAAAACAAAAACAAAAACAAACCGACGCTCCAAGAAAAGCACATAAGATGTGATGGAATAAAAATATAGTTTCAGGGGAGGAACCTGATAATGTTGTCGATGAAGAAGGGGATGCCTTGGGCATCCCCAAGCTTAGACGCTTGAGTCTTCTTGATATATGCAGGGGTGAACCACCGGGACATCCCCAAGCTTAGAGCTTTCACTCTCCTTGATCATGTTATATCATCTCCCTCTCTTGATCCTTGAAAACTTCCTCCACACCAAACTTAGAACAACTCATTAGAGGGTTAGTGCACAATCAAAATATACATGCTCAGAGGTGAAATAATCATTCTTAACACTTCTGGACATTCCACAAAGCTACTGAAAGTCAATGGGATCGAAAAATCCATCGAACATAACAAAATAGGCAATGCGAAATAAAAGGCAGAATCTGTCAAAAACAGAACAGTTCGTATTGACGAATTTTATCGAGGCACCAGACTTGCTCAAATGAAAATGCTCAAATTGAATGAAAGTTGCGTACATATCTGAGGATCACTCACGTAAATTGGAATAATTTTCTGAGTTACCTACAGAGAATTTTGCCCAGATTCGTGACAGCAAAGAAATCTGTTTCTGCGCAGTAATCCAAATCTAGTATGAACTTTACTATGAACGACTTTACTTGGCACAACAAAACACTAAACTAAGATAAGGAGAGGTTGCTACAGTAGTAAACAACTTCCAAGACACAAAATAAAAACAAAGTACTGTAGTAAAATAACACATGGGTTATCTCCCAAGAAGTTCTTTCTTTATAGCCATTAAGATGGGCTCAGCAGTTTTAATGATCCACTCGCAGGAAATAGTATTTGAAAAAAGAGAGCTTCAAGAGGCAAATTCAAAACAAATTTAAGTCTAACATGCTTCCTATGAAGAGGAATCTTGTACACAAATGAATTCATGAAGAACAAAGTGACAAGCATAAGCGGATAAAACACGAGTAACTTCAAGATTCTCAACATAAAGAGGGGAAACTTAATATTATTAAGATGCATACAACCATATTTCCCTCTCTCATAATAACTTTCAGTAGCATCATTGATGAAATCCACAATATACCCATCACTTAAAACATTCTTATCATGGTTCATATGCATAGAAGTATCATTAAATTTGGCATAAGAAGAGTTATTCTCATTAATAGTAATTGGAGCAAGATTATTATCAAGAATTTGAACATGGTAAACAAGTTGCATATTAAGGGAATTGTTTTTGGTAATCCAATCATGACTATGACAAGCCTCATAAGGATAGTTATAACCTATATCATAGCATTCTTTATAATAATTATCAAAGATCGGAGGCACAGTGTCATCATAAGAAATAGAATAGTTATCTTTCACAGTCGGTTTATCTGTGTCCACACCATCATTGTTATTAGAAGGAGATGTATCAAGAACATAATGACCAGTAGCAAAAGGATTTTCAAACACCTCTTCCCCAAGCTTAGAGCTTTCTATATCATTATGGGAGGAAGCATGGATAGCACTGACACTATGGCAATTATTATCATCATCATTTTCAGAATTAGTTTCCCAGAGATTTGCAATATCAAAAGTAGTGTGCTCATTCAAATCATGATTGCTAATGTATGTAAAGGGCATAGGAAGATCATCGTATTCAGATTCATTATCACAATAATCATTAGGAGCAACATACTTACGGTTACCTAGCGTTATCTCATTCACGCGGGGATACGCCGTTACCTCTTTCTTTTTATTCTCCTTCTTCTTCTTCTTCGTTCCCTTTTTCTTCTTCTTCTTCTCTTCCTTCTCCTCGTTCCCTTCTTTAGGAGGAAGAGGCTTTAAGGGTGGCTTGTCCGCATAACCTGATTTACTTTCAGAAACAATAGAAGAAACTTGGGAGGATCTCTCCTTTTCATTAATTAGTTGAAAACACACAGCGGTCCTATCATATTTTGGCAAGGTGTCATCTTCTAAAATATTTTGTATGTAAGTATTTGTATGGTTATTATCAATGCAATAAGAAAAACACCCATGCAGGACATCATCAATATCAAGATCACTCATATGTAACAAAGAGATTTTTCTCGACAGTTCTTCACACCCCAAAAATAAAGTAAGTTCATCATGCTGATTAGGAGTAATTTCATCATCACAATACAAATTTGCAGCACTCATTGGGTTCAAATTATCATTGGAGGAGCATTGAAAATTAAAATGACCCACTTCATGGCAAACTTCACAAATAAAAGGATAGAGGGCACAAACTTTTTTACCAAGATCATCTAAAGCCCTAAACCACTTTCTAGTTTTTCATTAGCATGATGGATACAATATCCATCTTTGATTTGATTAATTCCACAAGGTCTATGTATTCCACAAAAATTAACATGCTTATAAGAAATAGCATTCTTAGGAGTTTGAGCATGCTTATTGCAATAATTAACAACAATTTCATTCTTCATGCAAGCCTCTTTAAAAGGTTCATGATATTTATCAAAATTATTTTTAGGCAATTCAAAATGAGTAGCAAAGGCTTTATAAGGATTTGTAGCAACTTGAGAGTCAAGACCATAAGTAGCACTCATATTTCGAAATTTATCGGTATCCATAAAAGCTTCAATGCATTCATAATCATAATTCATACCTGACTCTTTACCTTTGTCGTTCTCCCATCCTTCAGCGTTCTCCTCAATCCGATCAAGAAGATCCCACCTAGCTTCAACCTCCTTGCTTGGAAAGATCCCTCCGAACAGGCATCCAGATAGTCCTTGTGTTGTCCTGAAAGCCTCGCATAAAAATTATTAACAATAACATTACGGGGGAGCTCATGAATGGGACATTTGAGCATTAGTGACTTCAATCTCCCCCACGCTTGAGAAATACTCTCTCCATCACGAGGATAAAAGTTATAAATATAATTCCTATCAATATGCACTTCATGAGGAGGATAAAATTTAGAATAAAAGAGAGGTACAATTTCCTCCCAACCAAGAGAATGACTATTTTCCAACAATTTATACCAATGCGCCGCTTTACCAGACAGCGAAATAGAGAACTTCTTCTTCACTTCATCCATAGAGATACCTGCACACTTGAATAACCCGCATAATTCATGCAAAAACAGTAAATGATCTCCAGGATGGATAGTTCCATCCCCTTTATAGCGGTTATCCATAACGCGTTCAATAATTTTCATAGGTATTTTATACGGAATACTTTCAGCAGGTGGATTTAAAATATCAGAAACATCATTAGAGTTATCGCATATGGGGGATAAAGCATTATCAGAACAAATTTTCTCCCCTAAAGATGGGAAGCCAAAAAGATCACAGAAACTAGCTTCCCCAAGCTTAGACTTATTCATAGCATTAGCAGTGATTGCGTTCATACCAATAATATTGCTACTAGCATGCAAATGAGGTTCCATAGGTTCTTTAATTTTCGCATCACACAATTCATGTCTTAGCCTAGGAAATAAATTAAGAAGCTCATAGTTATATTCCATTATGCCTAACTAGTGTAAAACAAGAAACAAAAAGATGCAATTGCAGGATCTAAAGGAAATAGCTTCGAGCACAAACACAATGCCGCCAGAAAAGTACTGTTACCTGAAACCAGAGTATGAGTGCCTTTTACCTTTCCTCCCCGGCAACGGCGCCAGAAAATAGCTTGATGTCTACGCCCCCCTCCTTTTCCTGTAGACAGTGTTGGGCCTCCAAGAGCAGAGGTTTGTAGAACAGCAGCAAGTTTTCCCTTAAGTGGATCACCCAAGGTTTATCGAACTCAGGGAGGAAGAGGTCAAAGATATCCCTCTCATGCAACCCTGCAACCACAAAGCAAGAAGTCTCTTGTGTCCCCAACACACCTAATAGGTGCACTAGTTCGGCGAAGAGATAGTGAAATACAGGTGGTATAAATAAGTAGTAGCAACGGCACCAGAAAAGTGCTTTGCCCAGGACAAGAAACAAGCGATAGAGTAACGCACAGTAGTAACGCAAAGAAACAAAGTAAACAAGCAGCGATAGCAGTATTTAGGAACAAGGCCTAGGGATCATACTTTCACTAGTGGACACTCTCAACATTGATCACATAAAAGAATAGATAAATGCATACTCTACACTCTTGTTGGATGATGAACACCATTGCGTAGGATTACACGAACCCTCAATGCCGGAGTTAACAAGCTCCACAATTCAATGTTCATATTTAAATAACCTTAGAGTGCATGAAAGATCAACACGACTAAACCAAGTACTAACATAGCATGCACACTGTCACCTTCACACTATGTAGGAGGAATAGATCACATCAATACCATCATAGCAATAGTTAACTTCAAAATCTACAAGAGATCATAATCATAGCATACGCCAAGTACTGACACAGATGCACACACTGTCACCATTACACCGTGCAGGAGGAATAAACTACTTTAATAACATCACTAGAGTAGCACATAGATGAATAGTGATACAAAACTCATATGAATCTCAATCATGTAAAGCAGCTCATGAGATTATTGTATTGAGGTACATGGGAGAGAGATGAACCACATAGCTACAGCGGAGCCCTCAGCCTCGGGGGTGGATTACTCCCTCCTCGTCATGGAGGCAGCGATGGCGGTGAAGATGGCGGTGAAGACGGCGGTGGAGATGGCTCCGGGGGCAATTCCTCGTCCCGGCAGGGTGCCGGAACAGAGAGTTCTGTCCCCCGAATTGGAGTTTCGCGACGGTGGCGGCGCCCCTGGAGTCTTTCTGGAGTTTCATCAATTGGTACTGTGTTTTTAGGTCGAAAGGGGTTTTATAGGCGAAGAGACGGCGCAGGAGGGCTGACAGGGTGGCCTCACCCTAGGCCGGCGCGGCCAGGGTCTGGCCCGCGCGGCCCTATGGTGTGGGGCCCCCTGGCTCTCCTCCGACTCTCCTTCGGTGTTCTGGAGCCTTCCGGGAAAAATAGGAGGTTTGGCGTTGATTTCGTCCAATTCCGAGAATATTGCCCGAACAGCCTTTCTGGAACCAAAAACAGCAGAAAACAACAACTGGCCTTTCGGCATCTCGTCAATAGGTTAGTTCCAGAAAACGCATAAATATGACATAAAGTATGCATAAAACATGTAGATATCATCAATAATGTGGCATGGAACATCAGAAATTATAGATACGTTGGAGACGTATCAAGCTCCAACCCACCTTGATGAGTCAGATCAAGGAATCCCAGAAGAGAAATGCCAGCATTGACGGAATCAAGAGTCAGATAGCTGCAGGAAAAGCACCGGGATTCACCATAGATGAAGAAGGAGTTCTTTGGTACAACGGACGCTTGTGTGTACCGTCAGATTCAGAGTTGAAGCAAGTCATTCTGAAGGAAGCTCACGATACCCTATATTCCATTCACCCCGGAGGAACCCAGATGTACCAAGACCTGAAGGAACAATTCTAGTGGCACGGAATGAAGCGAGAGATAGGAAGCTACATCGCCAAGTGTGATATCTGTCAACGAGTCAAAGCAGAACATCAGCGACCCGCATGACTGTTGCAACCATTATAGATTCCTGAATGGAAGTGGGATTATGTAGGTATGGACTTTATCACAGGTTTGCCCAAATCTAGCAGATGAAATGACTCCATTTGGGTAGTTATCGATAGGTTAACCAAGCTTGCACATTTCATCCCCGTCAAGACCACATACCAAGGCCCAAAGCTAGCTGAGTTATACATCTCCAGAATAGTCAGCCTGCACGGAACCCCGAAGTCAATTGTGTCAGATAGAGAATCTCAATTCACCTCAAGATTCTGTCAGAAAGTGCATGAAGGACTAGGAACCCGTCTAAATTTCAGCACAGCTTATGACCCGCAGACTGACGGACAGACCGAGAGAGTCAACCAAATACTTGAAGATATGTTGAGAGCCTCTGTGCTAGAGTATGGATCCAAATGGGAAGACTGCCTACCCTACGCAGAATTCTCCTACAACAACAGTTATCAAGCCAGCTTACAAATGGCCCCCTTTGAAGCCCTGTACGGAAGAAAGTGCCGTACCCCTCTGAACTGGTTGGAGGTCGGAGATAGTCAAGTCTTCGGCCCCGATATTCTCCGGGAAGCCGAAGAGAAGGTGCACAAGATCCGTGAATACCTCAAGACCACCCAGTCAAGACAGAAGAGCTATGCCGACAAGAGACGCCGAGAGATGACTTTCGAGATCGGAGATTTTGTATATCTCAAAGTCTCACCCCTCAAAGGAATGCAGAGATTCCAACTCAGAGGAAAGCTCGCCCCAGATATGTCGGACCCTTCAAAGTTCTGAGTCGCCGAGGAGAAGTTTCTTATCAGCTTGAACTACCGAAAGAAATGTCCGTTGTGCACAATGTGTTTCACATCTCACTATTTCGGAAGTGCCTGGAAGTGCCGGAGAAGACCGAAGTGTTCAAGAACATCGATCACCGAGCGATTGATATCAACAAGGACCTGACATGTCGTGAAGTTCCTATTCGCATACTTGAAGAAGCTTTCAGGACCACCCGCACCAGGAGTATCAAGTTCCTAAAAATTCAATGGAGCAATCACACCGAAGAAGAAGCCACTTGGGAGCGCGAAGAAGACATGAAGAAGGAATACCCATATCTCTTTAGTACCTAGTTTTCTTTAGATCTCGGGACGAGATCTTTTGTAAGGGGGAAGGGTTTGTAACATCCCAACTTTTCAATAAAGAAAGAAAGAGAGAGTTTCCAAAAACCCAAAAGTGAGAACCAACAAAAACTTTTTATCATCATATAGTGCTATGCATATAGATCACCTTGTTAATTATTTGAGTGTGCATTTTGCCATGATGCTTGCTTGTGTGATTACACTTACACTCAAACCCTAACCAATGATCCCTTGATCATCCTAATACAAGGAAAAAGAAAAGAGAAAAGAAAATATAAAATTCACCTCAACACACACATATGGCTTATGCCATTTTTGCAAATTCTTAACCTATACCACTTTGGCTTGCACCATTGGTTGGATATGGTTACTAAACACTTTTAAACACTTTTGGAATCAAATAAACTCAAATAAAATTGAAATAAATGCAAATTCCAATTCACATGCAATATGGTCAAAATGACAAATCTAAGTCTGATGCCCTCTTTGAGCCTCTGTCTTGGAAGATTTCTAAACTAAACCTGGCCAAATCTTTGCACCTCATCCAAGACAACATCAAGATGAACAACTTTTCCAAAAACCATCACCACAAATTCTTTCTCAAATTCAAATGGTGAGCAAGCAAAGTAGAGACCTTGAGGCATATGTAAGATCATTTGCAATTTGGATTTCTGCAAAACACTTCAAATTTGACCACCACCACCACCAATCTACTGCAAATAATATATGTTGCAAACCCACCAAATTTCATCCAAAAATTCGAATGTCACTCTCTTGCGGCCATTTCATCAAACAGGTGGTGAGCACCTGGCTGCCAACTCGGAACATGGCTTTGTCCAGTAGTTCCTTGCCTCTCCCATCGATCCTATGTCATCCTTGCTACCTCTCCGACCTCTTTGGACGTTGCCAAGTAGAATAGACAAGGAATGGTACAAGAAATCATCACCATCTGACCAAGATCATCCATGCCGTGGCATGGCATGGACATGTACTTGCCCTCTCTCACTGTGGACCCTGCCACCGTGCACCACCTTGTCACACTTGCTCTCCACACTCTCCTGATCATCCTGGACACGAGCCTTGACCGATCGGTGCATCGCACGCACAAGACCAGGCGCGTCCAGACACGCCCAGACGTGCACGCGCACGCCAGAGCGCGCCCGGCGAGCCTCGCAGACACGCCTGGCCACGTCGTCGCCAGAGCCTCTCCGTTGACCCCTGCCCTTGCTCTCCGCGCCACCTGCTTCACGACGTCACCGCGCACCGCCCAGACACCGCCATTGGCCCGCGACAACGCCGTAGACGATGCCCACTTCGCCGACGTCCGCCGCGGGTACTGGCCGCTCCCGTCACGCGCACGAACTCGTCCTTGCATCGTTTTCAACGCAATAACGCCTGGCGTGACCGCCATGACATCGCCTGCACGCGCGCATCATCGCCAGTGGCCAAGCTCCCCTGTAGACGCGTCATCGTCGATGAGCTCATCGCCGCGCCACGGCCTCTCCTCGCTACTGTAAAAGGAGCACCCCGCTCCTCAAGTTGAGCACACACCTCGCCTCCCCTCTTCTCCCTGAGTCGCTTAGCCACCTCGCCGCTCCACATTGCCCACCAGAGCGCCCCAATCGCTACCTCACCGCCGCGCTCCGTCGCAGAAGATCGCCGGAGCTAGACGCCGCCCCAGGAGACGCCACTGCTACCAGGCGCTTCGTCGTCATCGACAACCTCCCCGCGCATACTGCCTACCCTAGCTGGAGCCTCGGTGAGCATGTCAACCCCATACCTGCGCCGCCAGCAGCCTCGCCGCTCGCCGGAGATGACGACGGTCGTGTGCTGTCCGATCCGTTTCTAATCCTACGGCTCGGATGCGTCCATACCGCTTCGCGGTTAAAGAGGCACTGACGGGTGGCTCCCACCCTGTCATGCGGCCCACTCACGCGAGACGTACAGCTGGGCCGACCCTTTTCGTTTTTCCTCTGAATAGCCCAACAACGTTTCCCGCCAGCCCATTTGATTCAAAAATGAATTGTTCGAATTTTCCAAATTAATTACTCACAGATGCTGTTTTCAAAATTGAATAGAATAAAATCCACCAAAACAAATTTGTCAAATTTTATATATTGGGAAAGCTTGTCAAAAGCTCTATCCAACCCCACTGGTCTCACCCTTAGATTGTGTGTAGAATTAAAGTGACAAAAATAAAAAGGCAGGGACTTTTGTGACTTCAAATAATTCTTAAAAATCAACCAAAATTGCTATTTAGTCAATTCCAACTCCTATAGCTCACATTTTACTTACACTAATTGTTTATGCAAAAAATATGGCAGGGTTGCTTTGAGTGATCATGACCTAGTTTAATTAGAGGACTATATGGCTATTTCTAGTCAATGATATTGTCCAAAACTATTTATAAATCATATGGGAGCTTTTCTCTCATTTAAATCTTGTCACAAACATTTCAAAATGAGATAGAGACCCTGGTCTATAGGTTCTCATATGGAATTGTTTGATGATATTAAATCATTTCTATGTTAGGATTAAATTGTATGAGGTGCTTCACCTCATTTAAATCATTTTCTTAAATGATGAGTATGAAGAGGTTGACTTAGTCAACCTAGGTCATATATTCTTCATGAAGGAAATTAAATTGTAATAAGATAATGAGAGGAAATTATTTCTCTAAAGAAGGAAAAGAAACACCTTAATTAGTATGAGAGGAAATTATTTTTCTTAGATAAGAAAACAAAGTCCACCAACCTAGTATTAATGTGTGATGCTAGCCTAAGTTGTGTGACTCATGTGTGTTCTTAGTCTAGTACCTAAGTTTGGTATGATGATTGTATACCTCGTATTTGTATTTTAGATGCTACTACCGAGGAGTATCAAGAGGAGGAGGAGGTCTACTTCCAAGGAGAAGAAGACCACTTTGACCAATTCCCCAACCAAGGAAAGATAATACTCTTGCAAAGTGCAAAGCTCACCCAGAGCAAGGCATCACCCCTTTTACTTTATGTTAATGATCCTATTTCCAAGTTTTTTACTTTACAAGCTTTATTACTTTTGTTTTATCAAAGTACTTTTTGATTTATGATTCAATTGGTTAGCATTGGAATAGTACAAGAGTATCAAAGTTAGCCTAGAAGTAAAGCAAATTACTTAGCACCCCTCATACTTAGATGCTAGTGCTAAATTAAAAATGACTACTCTAGATGGGAACATGTGTTTGTGAAATGATGGTGAAAACCTTGGAATGATGAGTCATTTCCATTGAAAGATTTTGAAGGTGAATATGACATGAATTTGACTTGGTGAAATGGTTAAAAACTGATGATTGAGTTGGATGCGATACCATTCCAATTCTTGAGTACCCCCACAATACCTGATTATGGGTAAGGCTTAGCTGGAAATTTATGTGTCTTAGTATGGGTTCCCTCTAAACAAGCGTCATAGAGGTTATGCCGAGGCTGCCTCCATTGAAAGTGAAATGACGTGAAATGAGGTGAATGTACGACCCAAGACCTGTGCAGTTCCCGGGATAACAGTTGGCTATCACCGGGAGGCCAAGCTCATGGGGAGAGGTGCCTATACCAGGATGTGTAAGTGAAAGGTTAACGGTTGATGATCCGCGTACTGAGTTACGATGATTCGGGGTTATCCCTGCCGATGTCATCAAATGTTGTGGCACAAGTGTGCAACCTCTGCAGAGTGTAAACCTATTCGAATAGCCGCGTCCGCGGTCATGGACAGTTGGAAAGGCCATACTGTTTCCGTCATCAGAAATTTATCTCTTTTTGACTTGTGAATTGAACTTGAAAGGTGACTTTGAATTTGAATCACAACAGAGTTGTGGGAATGACACTAATGTTCCCATTTGAGTTAGTTAGCACATGAGGAGTTGTTTAATAAAATGTTTATAAACTAAAATTGGCTTTATGCAAATAACCCTAGAGCCTAGAACACTCTCAATAGCAATGTTAGTACTTACTTTAGTATTAGTTTGCGAGTACTTGAAAGTACTCACGGCTTTGTCCCTGGCTATTCAAATGGCCAGACTATGAAGCCGAACAGCGGTATGAAGATGACGACCAGCAGGACGTCTACAACAACTAGGAGCTTCTAACGTCGAGCGTTGCCTGTGGAATAGATAGTCCACTACTACTTCGCTACCGCTACGTATTTGTGTAATGATCAATAGATCAAGTGTTGTAATGAGACTGGATCATGTGATCATATTTATGTAATGACTATGTCGTATTGTAATGAATGATGACTCTATGATATTCAACTGTTATGTCTCGCAAAAACAATCTTCCTGGGATTGCGATGTATGGCATAATAGGCATATGGACTTAAAAATCCGGGTGTTGACAGAAGCCACGTGCACTCAGCAACAGCATTAGCCACAGCGCGGTACTCGGCCTCGGCACTGGAGCGAGACACGGT